>NC_056748.1:280652902-280780402 GCF_019279795.1 Protopterus annectens
ACTGCCTGTGTGGGGGTACAATGTGGGGTTGTTAGTTAGGACCCAGTAAAGGATGGATTCCCTTCTAGATTTTTTATCACATCTAGTTGGAATTTGGACTAGCTGCTGGTAGCCATGGAGATTTATTAGATTACTTGGTGGTTCTGATATGCAGGCGAACCAATCTAGGTTGAAATCCCCCAGATTAAGGGCTTCTTGTGAGTATGTGGAAGAACACCAGGAAGTAGTCAAGGCTAGCAGGTGTATTACCAGGTGGAATATAGATCACAATTGTGGTGATGACCTTTTTAGGGTGAAGCTGAAGTTGTGAGATAAGTATGTCCCAATTATACGGGGAGGGGTAGGAGTTTGGTAATTGACATACAGTTAAGTTGGACTTACACAGTAAGGCAGTTCCACCCCCTTTACGAAGTGGTCTGTCTTGTCTAATGATACTGTAGCCTGTAGGGAGAACTTCTGTGTTAACTATGTTTTTATTTAGCCAGGTTTCTGTTAAAGCAACTATGTCTGGGGAGTAGTGTGCTATTGCGGCCTGGAGTTCAGGTATTTTATTTTTGATACTTCTAATATTAATATTTAGCATTAAAAGATGGTTGGTTTTGCTGCTGTTGTTTATTTTCCCAGGGATGAAGACAGTGGGGGTGTTACTTTCTGACATTTGTGTTGGAGCAATTTGTGTTGGACAGGATGGATTTGGGCCTGGGTCGGGGTGGATATCCCCACTTATGATGAGCCTGGTGTTAAAATGGTGATACAGATGTTGGAGTTTGGTGAGGAGTATGAGAAAGTATTGTGTTTTTTGGAGTAGGACTGAGAGTATATGTGTTTAGTTCTGAATTGGTCGGTTACATAGTTCTTGAACAATTGTGGGCAGATATTATAATGTGCGTTGTCTGTATATGAGAGTGCATAAAGTAGTGTTGTGCTACTAAGTTTAGCAATATAGCTAGAGTGATAGCTTGTGGCATTAAAGAATTATGAGAAGACAGACTAGACTTAGTTGTGTGATAGTCATGGTTATAAAGTTTAAGTTGGTTCTAGGTAACGGTCTGAATAGGAATTACAGGGTTTCACTATATGTGGATGGGTAAGTAGTGTGGGTGATGTAAAAAATGTCTAGTGGGAATGAGAGTGACTGGGAGTATTTTGTGTGAAGCAAGTTGGTGTGGTATAATGTGATCTGACTTGAGGAGCTGTGATTGGTGGAGGTGATGTAAGGGTGAGCTGTGGGTGTGGCTGTGATTACTATAAATGTAGAGGTAGTGGAGGTGGGAGGGAATAGGGGGCAAGGGAGCAGAGAGAGCCCGAGCATTAGCGAGGGCGAACGGAGCGGGGCAGAGCCCATCAAGACAAAAGTAAAAAGTATTACTTTACAAATCTGAGCACTTTAAACAAATCCCTGAGGTTTAATGACTTACGAGCAAGCAGAATGCAAATGCCGAAGAGCACTTGTGTCCTGGTGGGAGACTAATAATTCAAACTGTAAAGGGAAGGAGAGAAGAGATAACAAAGTTTATTTAAGTTGGGAGTGTGTCTTCACATTGACTTGCTGATTAGTAACCAGTTTGTGCACAGATAAGAGTAGGGAGATACATTAGCAATGAAGGGGAATGCATAGAGATGCAAATAAACAGGTGGGCCGCCAAGTGATACAAACTAAGGCAGAGATGCAAATAAACAGGTGGGCCTCCAAGTGATACAAACTAATGCAGAAAGCACTGAGAGGGCTGCTTGATGGTTAATTTAGTCACAGGGATTTGAATTAAATGTATACTGTCTATTGGACAGTTAGGATTACTGCACTAGCTGGGGGGGGGCACAAGTCTACAACAGTCAGTTTTATTAGCACGCTGAGAACTACTAAGAAATACTGCTAATGTAATAGCTTCACTCTCATAAAACATACAAGTAAAATGCCTGGGTGGACTGACCCTGCTCTTGAGGCTCAAAATGTATATCCTTGTTTAGTTTTGCAGTACTGATTCCATCTTATACTGTATGGGTGAAATGGTAGCCACAGACTGCAGATTTGCTTGAGTGTGCTCTGAAGAGAGAGGGAGAAACAAAAGAGAGGATCAAGCTAGTGGAATGTGACAAAAATAGGTTAAAGGAAGTAATGAGGAGATAGGAGGGTGTAAAAGATACAAATCTGAGGACAGTGTGGATAAAGCAGGAGAATAGATGCTACTGCAACAGTTTGAGAGTGCTTCAACAGTTACCAACATCACAGTGCCATAACTTAGTTTGGAAACAGGTTAATAAATCATGCACAATACATTAATCATCCAATTATCCTGTGCATACAAGAAAAAGGAAAATGAACACAACAGCACTGCTGAATCATATATATATATATATATATATATATATATATATATATATATATATATATATATATGGTTCTAGGACGGAAGATCGACAAGGAAAAGACCGACACCGACTTCGCCGACGTGAAAACACCGACACAGAAATAATCGACACTACAAACCACGGACATTTCACAGGTAAGGGGTTTAAAATTAAGCATCAAGCCTACCATGTTCAGGTAAGGTGGCAGTGTTATGCATGTGTTAAATTTAAACCCCTTACCTGAACATGGTAGGCTTGATTAGCGAATTTTAAACCCCTTACCTGTGAAATGTCCTTGGTTTGTAGTGTCGATTATTTCTGTGTCGGTGTTTTCGTCGGTGAAGTGTCGGTCTTTTCCTTGTCGATCTTCCGTCCTAGAACCACATATATATATATATATATATATATATATATATACACACAAACATACACACACACACATATACATATATATATATATATATATATATATATATATATATATATATATATATATATACACACACACACACACACATATATATATATATATATATATGTGTGTGTGTGTGTGTGTGTGTGTGTTTTATATATATATATATATATATATATATATATATATATATATATATATACACACACACACACACATATGCATATGTATGTATGTATGTATGTATATATATTTCTTTAAGTACTCTACATACTCCAGTGACTTTAGGTGGTGCTGCAGACAACACCAAACAGAAAACATTACTGAAAAGCAAGCAAATTTCGAAACACAAAATGTGGTACAATCGTCTGACTCATCCAATCGTCAGACGCCCTTGCACTAGAGAGACGGATATCTTTACCTCTTTGATTCTCATGCCTTGTTACAGACCATGTGTTTCCACAAAGCCACCTAAAACTATTGAAATTCTTCAGAATGCTCAGCAATTAACAGCTATAATAATCTCTGGGGTCTCCTAGAAACAGCAATGCTTACTCACCACTGTACTTGTAACAATTTCTGAACGCTTACTTTTAGTTATTTGTTAAACAGTTAAGTGGACTAATGCATGCAGATCTTTTTTAGCCATGTCCCAGGTAAAAAGAAAACAGCAAGGATTACATACAGTGATAATGTAGCCAGTAAGCATCATGTTAAAGCAGGTGCAAGGAAATCAAAATGCCTTAAGGAAATTCACATGGATATAGGGAGAAGTAGTAAATATGTGCAGTTTGTTCAGCTTCTTATAATACGGTTCCTCTCAAATCTCACCCCAATCCAGTCTACCCATTTTCTAGCCTTGAATTTCTGCTTACTCCTATTTTGTATGTGAACCTCAAACTGTTATTCTTCTGCAGTACATTTATGTGTTCAACTGTTTCTGTTACCATTTTTCCACTTTCAACCAAGTGAATCAGTTTTTCCATCCACTTAGACCTCCCACCACCCAGTACACATACCTAATTTTTCAAAAGTCTTGGATTGTTTTGCTCCTGTCTATGACTGCAGGAAGCACTTCATTGCAATTCTGGAGAACTGCTAACATTCTGCATAGGTCAAAGTGATTAGAAATTACCTCATATCATAGTATCTATTTTTTTATGCTTACTATTTTCATGCTCTGTGAGACTGACTGTTCCACAGTTATTTCTTGTAATTGTATTCATTGGCAACCAATCATAACAACAGAAGCATGACTACCTGTCTATTAACCTTCATGTTTAAGCCTGGCTTACCTTCTCAAACAGTACCAGGAGTGGTACACAAAAACAGATGGCTGATCTTCTATCTGACCACTTTTGGGTTGAAAAGCCCTAATGAACATTCAGCAAGAGCAAATGACTACTATGGGAGCTTGAAAGGCTAACCCTGCGAGCTTACAAGAGGCCTGAAGCTGTGATTAATATTCATTCTTGACTAGCTGCTGCTAGTGCAATTCATGACAGGAAATGTCTGCTCCACTAACAAATATTAGAGTAAGAATACTATTAGAAAAATGCCTTTCACATTGCAGTAGTGACTCTCATACAAATTTCTGGATCATTTAAGGCATAATGATCTTGTCATAGCCTAGTGTAGGGCCTCATAAAAAAGCAGGGCACTAAAACAGATCCAAATGGCCCAAGGCTGACCATGCTTTTGACCATCATGTCTCCACAGTAACTTGAAACGTTTCATCTGACTCATCTAATTACCAAAGCGTCTCCTCTGGATACAAATTCATCTAAATTCTATTTTGATCATATCCACTATTGAATGTAATGCCCATTTTAGTATAGTGTTTGTCTAAACATATCACTCAACTTGACAGACCTCAGAGATTTCTAACTAAAAAGATCAAAAACCTCAAGACTTTCAGTTATATTGGCAGACTGGCAGCCCTCTCTCTGTACTCAGTCTCTAACAGACTCTTCGACAAGGATCTGTGTTTAGCCTTTCAAGCCATAAAAAATCTGACTCTCCCTGACTGCAAAAAGAAACTAAATCAGAGATCAAGCTGCTGTCTGTAGTCAAGGGTGCAGTTTTGAGTCCTTTCACTTCTGTTTAAATACTGTGCAACTTTAAGCAAGTCAAACCAACAGTGCTCCCAAGTCACACTGAAAAGGGGCACTTTGTCCAGTAGGCTTAGCCAGTTAATAAACAGAAGGAAAAAAACTTCAGGTACAAGACATGTTGGCATGATAGATTAATATTTCAATGTATTCCCTATCTCAGGAACAAATTTACACTGCATGTCAAGCAAACTGGATAGACAGCCTATAATGTTCACCTGCTCCAGCCTGCATTGCCCTTTCAAGGCTGGACAGAAATTCTGAATTTGATTTATTGGTTAGGACTGTAACATTCTACAAACTGATTGTCTAGTACTTACCTATAAGAATATGGCCTGCATGGGCCAGTGAATTCTAAAATGTAGTTAGGCTTGTGAGTCTTGGTGATACACTCCTAATCCCTCATCTTATAGTGCCTCTTTTGGATGGCGTACTTCAACCCTCTGAAAGACCCTATGAAAATTACTACTCCTACTACCACTTTACTTTGTATCTATAAGGAATCAAGCAGAAAATAAGGCTTCAAAAGTTAACCTGGACTGAAAAAAAGGTAACATTAAACTTCTGTTCTTACTGAAGATGAGAATATGACTTGCAAAAACCAAGGCAAAACAGGTAGCCCCAATGGTGGTTCTACTTCAAATTATGTTAAAAACAAAAAATACTTAGAAGACACATGTTCTTTACTTTCGGAAACAGATGGATAGTTACTAGGGTAGCATTTATAAGCAAGCAAGCCCCTTAACAGAGGAGTAGAGGACAATGCTCAAGGCCATGGCAGCCTGTCTGCTTTGGACAAAAGATGAATGGCTGCAGGTATGACCACTAGTACTCTTCAGAACTCCTGCAGGAGTCCTTTTGATGAAAGCTCTTACTTTAACAATGAAGGAGATTTCTTTCAGACATCTACAAACTTATTTACCAAAGTCAAATTTAAAAATAATAATATTGATAAAAGAATGGTCATATATGATTAGAAACAGAGTTGCAGATTCAATTTCTTACCTGCGAGCTAATTTCTTCTCGACGTAGTAAACGGATTGCTAACCTCAGCAACCCAACCACAGCACGCTCCACCAGGAAACAGTTCTCAGTAGCCTGGACACAGAGGTGGCACAAGTGAGCTCGTATAGTCTGCCACACAAAGGAAACACGATCCCTGCATACCAAGTAGAACATACCAAAAAAATAAAAAAAGTTTTTTCATGTATATCAGAAATTCATATTATTATGAAAATGACTTTTATTCTTCCTTTGGTTTAAAAAAATATTGAAAGCACAATAAAAAATCATAACTGAATAGTTAACGAAACTAGTATCATACATGTGTTACAGTTCACCATCATTTTACTGTCACTATTCAATGATTAAACTAGGGATGGTCAATCATTACAGAATTCAATACATTATCACTTTATTTCTCTAAGACTTGAAAGCAGATAAGGGTTTCCGCTGATGAAGACAGACTGTACGGTGCTTAGGAACTTGTCTGTAAATAATGCTCATACAGTTTCCATGGCAGACATTACACCCATGCAGCAAGAAGTAAATCTGCAATATGCAAGCACTTTTTAATAAAAGAACCTAACTTTCAAGAACTATGGACATGACTTCTTTCTGGATGAACTGAAGTTATTTTCACTTTTTCACCTAAAATTAGAAGCACATTGCACTATTTTAATTCTCCAAATTCTGACACATTGTTTACGGTTTTATTTTTAAAACAAAAATGGTAATATAGTTCTATGCATATGCCTTACTATACATATTCATGAGGTCTGAAAGGTCATCAAAATGTGGTGTCATCTGTGTTGTCAATCTTCATTCACTCTTGATAGTTGGGTTTTGGTTCCATCCTCGGAACTGACTCGGCAGTTTAACAAGCTCACGCCAGCCAAACAAACTCTCGAGCTATGGTTACCCATAGTGGCCCTCTTCCCTACCCATCGAGTTTGCCCATAGAAAGTAAAAGTGGAAGCTTTGTCTGAGCAACTGCCCCTACCACCGAACCAGGACTCAATTCGGACCATCAGGAGCCTCTGGAGGGGGTAGAGGGGTGGGATGTCAACAATGAATGAAGACTGACAACACAGATGGAACGTTATGGTAAGAACCTATCTTCTATATCTGATGCTGTCAATCTTCATTTATTCTTGACAGCTGGGACAGAGTCCCTAGCTACTTTATATTCCAGGAGGCCCTATGGAAGGATATTCCTGAGCACCACAGAGCCAAAGGATGCTCTTCAACTGGAGACCATACCAAATTTGTAATGAGTGATAAAGGTATGAGGGGGTAGCCCATGTAGCTGCTGCGCAAATGTCACCCATGGAGGCCCTAGAAGGAAAGGACACCAAAATGGAAATTGACCTGGTAGAGTGAGCCTTGACTTTAGTTGATAGACTCATTTTATTTTGATGACAAACAAAGGTGATACAATCTCTCAACCATTTCGACAAATTGACTTTGGAAGTTGGTTTGCCTAGTCGAGGACCTGAAAAGGACAGGAACAGTTGGTCTAATTTTATGAAGGATTTAATTCTGTTCAAGTAAAAATGTAACTGTCTGTGTACATCTAACAAATGCAAACAATATTCTCCTTTGTTCGAAAAATTTGGGAAGACGACTGGCAGGTCAATAGATTAGTTAATATCTGAGTCTGAGACATCTTTGGGTAGAAAGGAGGGATTAGTTCTAATTGATACTCTCTCTTTATGAAAAATAATGCATGGGCGCTTTACACACAAGGCCTGCAATTCTGATATTCTCCTGGCTGAAGTCATGGCTAGCAGGAATAAGGTCTTCCAAGATAAAAATTTTATATCACAGGTGGCTGCTGGCTCAAAGGGTTGACGAGTGAAAGTTTGCAAGACTAAAGTCAAATTCCAAGGTTCAATGGGCTCTTTAAAAGGTGGCTTCAAACGCATAGCTCCTTTTAGGAAGGTTTTTCAGATGCAGTGAGATAGCAGGGAAAAATCATTGAAGCCATTATGGAAATTTGAAATAGCTGCTAAATGAGCTCTAATACTAGAAGCTGAAGCTCCTGATTGGAATAAAGTTGCCAAATATTCCAATACCTTATTAATCGAGGCCAAAAAAAGAGTCTAATCCTTGTCCTTGAGAGCAGATCACAAATCTGCTCCATTTGCTAAGACAACATTTTTTGGTAGACGGTGTATGTGAAGCCAGAAACATCTTTTGTACTGGGAAAGAGAGATTATTCTGCCTGGCAATTACCAGAAGTATAGGTACCAAACAGTCAGCTTAAGAGTTGTTAGGTTGGGATGGACTAGCCCCTGTGGATGATACAGGAGCTCCAAAGTTGGGTCCAGAGTCCACGGACGGTAAACTAGATGAGGCCAAAGAAAAGGGAAACAAACTTGGCAGGGCCAATAGGGTGCAATCAGGATCACTTTGCTTCTTAACCGTTGGGCTTTCTTCAAAAATTGGGGTATTAGGGGAATGGGAGGAAAGGCATAAAAAAGTCCCAGGGGCCAATTGTGTAGGAGAGCATCTCTCTGGGACTCCCCCTGAGGGGGGATTAGGGTGTAGTAGCTGCTGCATTTGTGGTTCGTGGGAGATACAAACAAGTCACAGCAAGGCTGGCCCCCGACGACGAAAGATCTCCATCGCTACAATAGGATTGAGAGATCACTTGTGAGGCAGGAGAATTTTTTGTCCACAATCACGTTGGAACTTCCAGGAATGTGCATTGCTATTAGAAAATGGTTGGGGGCAATCGCCCACTGTCATACTCTCATGGCTTTCCAACATAATGGATAGGATCTGGTTCCCCCGTTTGTTGATGTACCAGATGATGGACATGTTGACTGACTGGATAGCAATTGTCCCTGATGGAAGGGCAGACTGGAATGCTTGCAATGCTAAAAGCACCGTCCTCAGTTCTAGGACACTGATATGCAAACTGGTCTCTAGGCGGGATCCAAGTGCCTTAGACTCTCTTTCCCTGAAAAAGCCGCCCCACCCCATTAGGGATGCATCTGTGGTCACTCCGGCCTTGAGCTGAGAAGAGGAAAAAGGGTGACTCCATAACTCATCTTCTGGCTTTATCCATCAATTCAGATCTTGCTTGCATCGATTCATTACACGAATTGGACAAGACATGGGGTGAGTTAACAGAGACCACTGTGATGCTAGTAGCCACTGAAGCAGCCTCATGTGGAATCTTGCCAGGGGAACTAGAGTGATCGTTGCTGCCATCGACCTAGTACTTGTAAGACTAAGCAAGCTGGGACTAAGTTTGAGAGAGTATCGCTTGGAGTTGTGACCTTAACTTCTGCAGTCTGTGATGAGGTAGAGCAACCAGACAGGATACTGTATTGAACGTTGCTCCAATTAATTCTATGTTTTGAGTGGGTGTTAAGATTTGACTTTTCCTTGTTTACTGAAATGCCTAAATGCTCAGCTAGGTCGAGAGTGTAGTAAAAGGCATGAAGCAATAGATGGCTGGTGTGGGGGGTAAGCAGCTAATCATCTAAATATGGAAACACCAACAATTCTTGCAGTCTTACATGAGCTGCCACCATTGCCATGCATTTGGTGAACACCCTGTGGGCTGTGGTGAGACTGAAGGGCAGTGCACGAAAATAATGACTTGACTCCCAGCTAGAAGTGGAGGTATCCTCTGGAGTGCCTGTCCATTTTTGTGTGTTAATACGTATCCTGAAAATCTACAGAGCACCTCCAATCATCTTTCTTCAGAAAAGTGAGTATAGACTGAACCATGACCATTGAAAATTTTGCCTGTTTGACAAACTTGTTCAAGATACTGAGGTCTAGAATCAGCCTCCAGTCCCCTGTTTTCTCTGGCAATAAAAAGAATCTTGAGTAAAATTCAGATCCTACTTGGTCTGGTGGGACTGTTTGGATGACTCCCTTTTCGAGCAGCTTTTGTATCACTTGAGCTATGTCCCTCTGACTGGGTGGAACATCAGGGATTCGCATTTGCAGTTTTGGATAACGATCAAAGAGAGTATGGTAACCTCTAGTAATTATCGTCTGCACCCACAAATCTTATGTTACTGAATGCCAGGTCAGGTGGTGCACAGAGAATCTTCCCCTGACTGCCTCCAAAAGTAAACAATCTGGCCGTTTCTCAGGAGCGCTGATATGGTTGCCCAGAGAAAGAACCTCTGGAACCTTGATTATGTGGGCTACCTCTGCCATGAGAAGGGCATCTTCCCGATGAGTTTCTTCCCACTGCTCTAGGGAGAAAACTTGCCACGTGTGTCCCGAGAAGTCCCTTGGGACTTCCTGAACCACATCTTTCCACTCCTCTAATTCCTGGAATAGGGTCGTTGAGGGGTGGAAAAACATATAGGTTCATAGGCTCATACTAGGCTATCTGCCCTAGGGCATTTACAAGCCTAGCCAGAGTGTGTTTGGCTTTCGCCACCCATTTTAAAATTAATTTTGCTATGCCCTTTTTTGAGGTTAGTATACTGTGCATCTGCCTAACAGTGACACAGAAGTGATACCCGGAGTAAATCTACGATCTCCCATCCACTCATCAAGATTCCTCTTGAAGAGAGTCAATGAGGGACTCTGCCTAACCTGGACTGGGATTTTATTCATAGGTTCATAGGTTTATACTAGGCTATCTGCCCTAAGGCATTTATAAGCCTAGCCCAAAGTTTTGTGGCTTACGCCACCCCTTATATGAAAAAATACTGTGCCCATTAGTTTGTTGTGCCTCTGTCCAGCAGTGACACAGAGATGATGATTCCCGGGGTAAACCTACGATCTCCCATCCACAGGTCAAGATTTCTCTTGAACAGAGCCAATGAGGTGCTCTGCCTCACATGGACCGGGATTTTATTCCACAGCATAGGGAGTCTCTGAGTGATAAATCTATCCCTCCAGCACGTCCTATTTATATCCGTGCTAAGGTTTAAGTCGCTTGCTCTAGTGGTTTTGGTGGATTTGGATTTTTTGAGGTGGAGCATGTCCATTAATTCCGGGTTGGACATGGCCTTGTATGTCAGGCACATGTCACCTCTGAGCAGACGGTATGTGACTGAATAGAGCTGGAGTTTCTTCAATCTGGCAGCATATGACAGATTTTGGAGTCCCTTTATCCTTTTGGTGAGGAACTTTTGGGGTCTCTCCAATTGCTGCAGATGTCGGGTGAGATACATCCCGAATGGGGCATTGTACTCGATCATTGGTCTGATAAGTGAAGAGTACAGGGGAACAATGACCTCACTAGATCTGGATGTGAATCCCTTCATGATCAGGTGGGCAATGTAGAAGGTCTTTCTAACCACTTTAGCAACGTGAGTGTCAAAAGAAAGGCCACTGTCAACCTGGGTACCCAGGTCCCTGATAACCTCTTCTGTGCTTAGTGGATTGCCGCCTATATGGTAGCTTGGGATTACCTTGTTTTTCCCGAAGGGTATGACAATACATTTTTTGGCGTTTAACTTCAGGCCGTGGCTCTGGCACCAGCTATCTGTTTCCGTGAGTCCCTTCTGAAGGATATCCGTGTCCAATGCACTTTCCACTATGGCGCCCAGTTTACAGTCGTCTGCAAACTTTGTCAGCCAAAGTCCTCCCATGTTGGCCTGTACTTCTGAGAAGTAGATGCCGAACAATAGGGGGCCAAGGACCGAGCCCTGTGGGACACCACTTGTGACCGGCTTGGAGTCTGACATAGCGCCAGCAACTCTAACCCTGTGGGTTCTGTCCTTAAGCCAGTTTGCAACCCATCTTATGACATATGGGTTTACATTTAAGCTGGTAAGTTTTTCTACAATACCCGAGTGGGGTATTGTGTCGAAAGCCTTTGCAAGGTCAAGGTAGGCTGTATGGACTGCCTTTCCCTCATCAGTGGCCTTGGTGACTGTTTTGAAGAAGTTGACCAAGTTCAAAAGGCATGATCTGCCCTTGACGAAGCCAAACTGGGTCGGGTCCAATGTCTGCAAGTCCCCTATATCTTTGTTTATAAGCTCCATTATGATCCTCTCCATAGCTTTGCAGACTAGACTTGTTAAGCTTATGGGGCGGTAATTACCAGGGTCCGTAGAGGCACCGCCTTTGTGGAGTGGGACCACAGTTGCCGTACGCCACTCCTTGGGCACATATCCTGTGGTAAGGCTGAGATTAAACAGCTGCCTTATGTGCGGGTTTAATTCCTCATTTAGCTTGTGTAGCACACAGCCGGGAACACCATCCGGTCCCATTGATGCTGTGTTTTTAGCTTTAGAGAGAGCAGCTTTCACCTGCGCATTTGAGATGTCTGGGATGCTACACTCCGCTGGGATAGTTATCTCTCCTTTAGGGGGGGAGAGGGGGGTGAAGTTTGCACTGAACCTGTCTGCCAGTATGTTGGCAATGTCTGTGGGTTCAGTGATTTTTGTATCATTTTGGACCAATTCCAAGCATATCTGGGAGTTTCCACCCAGGTTCCTAACATAGCTGAAAAAAGGCCTTATGATTGTCCTTTGAATCCATGGCAATTTTTCTCTCAAAATTGGCCTTAGTTGATTTTATGAGTGCTTGTATTTCTTTACTAGTAATGATCAGGGGTGACTTCCCTTTTATGGATTTTGTTCTATCATGTAATAGCTTTCTCCTCTTATTGTAAAGTTTGTTAATGGCTGCGGTCCACCAGACTGGACGTTTGCCCTTTGTGGAAAGAGTCTTGGTTTTATTTGGGATTGCCTGATCCATGCAGTCCTGGAGGTGTTCATAGAAGGCATTTGTAAGGGCTTCCGCAGCTTGGGTTGTGGTTTCCACTGGCTCAGGGGCCTTGAAGGATACCACACCAGTCTTGAGTAGTGTGAAGTTTGTTTTTGAGAAGTTCTTCACTGTGGTTTTTTTTGTTTGGGGTGGGGGCGGGATGTGGATTTCCAGTGAGATTAGTTTATGATCAGATCTCACCAATGAGGGATATACTTCCGGTGTGGAGCATTTTGTCCCCATGTTTGTGATAATGAGATCTAGTATATTTTCTCCTCTCGTGGGAACAGTGATTAGCTGTTCCATGGCATTTGAATTTATGAACTCCAGGAACCGTTGGGCTAGAAAGTTAGGGCTTGAGTAATGTTCCCAGTCTATATTCGGGTAGTTGAAGTCACCCAATATGATGGTGTTTGGAGATACCTTTATACCCTCCAGTGTCTTCAGGAAGGCTGTGTGAAGTTCCTGAGTTTGAGAGGGTGGCCTGTAGCATGCTACAATTTGTAGAACAGTTTTGCCTATGGTTAGTTGCACCTGGATGGTTTCCGAAGCTTTGTGCGTTGCCACCAACCTGGAGGTGTGGTATCCTTTATGAATATGGATACACCCCCTCCTTTTGTGGTGTGGTCCGGGTTTTGGGGCTGGAACGCATGATATGAGGTAAAACCTAATAGTGCCGGGGTGCTCTCAGGAGCCTTGAACAAGGTTTCAGTTACAGCACAGACATCGATGTTCTCCATACTGAGAAGGGCCTCGAGTGCGTGCATTTTGAGATTTAGACTTCTGGCATTGAGCAGCATTCCAGAGTGAAGGGAGCCTCTGGGTTATGAATTTGTCCCTCCAGCATGTCCTATTTATTTCAGTGCTGAGGTTCAAGTCTCTTGAGCGCGTAGCTCGATGGGATTTGGATTTTCTGAGGTGCAGCATGTCCATTAATTCCGGGTTGGACATGGCTTTATACGTCAGGCACAGATCGCCTCTGAGCAGGCGGTATGCCACTGAGTAGAACTGGAGTTTCTTTAACCGGGCAGCATATGGCATCTGTTTGAGCCCTTTGATCCTCTTGGTGAGGTACTTTTGGGGTCTTTCCAGTTGCTGCAGGTGTCTGGTAAGGTACATCCCAAAAGGGGCATTGTACTCAATTATGGGCCTGATGAGGGATGAGTAAAGAGGCACGATGACCTCCCCTGATCTAGATGTGAATCCAGTCATGATTAGGTGGGCTATATAAAATGATTTTCTAACCACTTTGGCCACGTGGTTGTCGAATGAGAGATTGCTATCAACTTGGGTCCCCAGGTCCCTAATTATTTCTTCCGTGCCAATGGATTACCATCTATGTGGTAATTTGTGGGCACTTTGTTTTTGCGAAGGGATGACTATACACTTTTTGGCATTTAGCTTGAGGCCATGGCTCTGGCACCAGTTGTCTGTTTCTATGAGGCCCTTTTGTAGGATGCTTGTGTCGGCTGGAGAGTTGATTATGGCGCCCAGTTTGCAGTCATCTGCGAACTTGGTCAGCCACAGTCCTTCCGTGTTGGCCTGTACCTCCAAGAAATATATACCGAACAAGAGAGGTCCCAGGACTGAGCCTTGGTGGGACGCCACTTGTAACTGGTTTGGAGTCTGACATGGCTCCAGCAATTCTAACCATGTGGGCTGTGTCCTTGAGCCAGTTTGCAACTAATCTAGTGACACAGGGGTTTATGTTTAAGCTGGTGAGCTTATCTATAATGCCAGAGTGGGGTATTGTATCGAAGGCTTTTGCGAGGTCCAGGTAGGCTGTGTGGACCACCTTCCCCTCGTCAATGGCCTTGGTGACTGTTTCAAAAAAATCAACCAGGTTTAAGAGGCAGGATCTGCCCTTAACAAAGCCGAACTGGGTAGGATCCAGTGTCTGTAGGTCCCCAATATCTTTATTTATGAGGTCCATGATGATCCTTTCCATAGCTTTGCAGACCAAGCTAGTCAGGCTTATGGGGCGATAGTTTCCAGGATCCGTTGAGGCACCACCTTTGTGGAGAGGGACCACTGTTGCTGTACGCCACTCTTTGGGTACATATCCTGTAGTAAGGCTGAGATTGAACAGTAGTTTTATGTTTGGGTTTAGTTCTTCTTGGAGTTCATGTAGGACGCAGCCGGGACACCGTCTGGTCCCATTGATGCTGTGTTTTTTGCTTTGGAGAGGGCGGCTCTTACCTGAGCATCTGAGATGTCAGGGGGGCAGCACTGCTGGGATAGATATTTGCCCTTTTGGTGGGGAAGGGGGGGAGAAGTTTGCACTGAACCTGTCAGCTAGGATGTTGGCAATGTCTGTGAGTTCGGTGTATTTTTTGTCATTTTGGACTAATTCTGAGCATATCTGGGAATTCCCACCCAGGTTTCTAACATAACTAAAGAAAGCCTTGTGATTCTCCTTAGTGTCCTGTGCAATTTTTCTCTCTAAGCTGGCCTTAGACAATTTTATGAGTGCACGTAGTTTTTTGCTAATACTGATCAGAGATGCCTTCCCTTTTTGGGATTTTGCTCTATCATGTAGTAGCTTCCTCCTTCTATTGTATAGTTTGTTTATGGCTGGGGTCCACCAGACAGGACGCCTGCCTTTGGAGGATTGGGTCTTGGTTTTGTTTGGGATTGCATGATCCATGCATTCGTGAAGGTGTTCATAGAATGCGTTTATAAAGGATTCTGCGGTCTGGGCCGTATTTTCCACAGGCCCGGGGGCTTTGAAGGATTCCACCTCGGTTTTGAGGAGTGTGAAATTTGCTTTAGAGAAGTTTTTCACTGTGGTTTTCTGGGCAGGGGCTGGGGTCGGGATGTGAATATCTAGTGAGATTAGTTTATGGTCTGATCTTACCAGTGAGGGATACACTTCTATTCTGGAGCATAGAGTCCCCATGTTGGTGATGATCAGGTCCAGTATGTTTTCCCCTCTTGTGGGAGTGGTAACAAGCTGTTCCATAGCATTTGAGTTTATAAATTCTAGGAACCTTTGGGCTAGGGTGTTGGAGCTACAGTAATGCTCCCAGTCTATGTTTGGGTAGTTGAAGTCGCCCAATATAATGGTGTTTGGAGAGACCTTCATATTTTCCAGTGTTCTCAGGAAGGCCGAGTGGGGTTCCTGGATTTGGGAGGGTGGTCTGTAGCAGGCTATAAACTGGAAGGCAGTTTTACCCACTGTTAGTTGCACATGGATAGTCTCTGATGCTTCGTGCTGTACCACCAACCTGGAGGTGTGGGTATCTTTGACGAATATTGATACTCCCCCTCCTTTTGTGGTTCGGTCCAAGTTTTGGGGCCGAAAAACATGGTGCGAGGTATAACCTGGTAGTGCTGGGGTGCTCTCGGGAGCCTTGAACCAGGTTTCTGTTACTGCACAGATATCGATGTTCTTCATGCTAAGGAGAGTTTCGAAAAGTGCATCTTGAGGTTTAGACTTCTGGCATTGAGTAGCATTACTCTTAGTTTCTTATCCCTTGTGATACCTATGGAGGTGGGTTTGTCTTTTGAGCCTTGCCTAAAAAGGCACTATGGAGGTGGCAAGAGCCTTTGCCAATATCCGAAAGCCCAATGGTGACAGGTGCAAGCCATCCCAAGCGAAGCATCGTGGCTTGTCGAGCATGTCAGCCCAGGCTGACAGGCATTGGATCCCCTTTGAATGACACCAATACTTAAGCCAATTGTTGAAATTGATCATCTTGTCTTCATATTGTGGCATCATTCTTGGTGAGGGTAAGATGCTACTCAAGGTCAGGGTCATACCGGCCTGGGCTACATGCTCAGAGAGCTCCTCTATGTCTCTCTTCATGTAGTCCAGGGAGGTACGTCTCAGGTCATTCACACCAGCATGGACAATGACTGAGTCATATTTGTACTTGCCTTGGAGTGACCTGAGTGCTTGTGTTATGTGACGGATCCTAGCGCCCGACAGGCAGCTCACCGTGACCTTCTCCTTGTTCAGCCTGGTAAGCGGGACGTCAGTGTGCCTGACGATAGAGTCACCTATTAGAAGTGTATCAGGTGTGTTGTTTAGCCTTAAGGGCTGTGACTGTTCGGCACACTGACTTTGTGAGCTATGTGTTGCACGTGTTTTGTTTTGGGGTAGCGGTTGCTTGGGTGTCTGCTTTGGAGGTCTCTGTTGCTTAGGCAGATTTTTATTTAGAGCCTCCAAGTATGTTTTTGTGTGTTTATGTGTTTGGTTTGCTGTTGTGATAGGTTTATGTGAGACTGGAATTGTTATGAGTGTGGTTTCCTTCTCCTCCTGACTGGTTACGCCAGTAGTGAGTTGAGAGAGCTTAGCCTCCAGTTTGGCTATATGGTTGCATCTCTCACATGTGTTGGAATTTGTTGGGAGGAGGAGAGAGTTGTCTGTGTACATGAGGCAGTTGTAACATTGCCTCAAGATTCCCAGATTCACCAGCTGGACCGGAGAGGAGATTGACAACTGACCTTTGGACATGCTAGAATAGTATTGGTAATTCCTTTATAATTGAAAAAAGGGCCAATGGGGAACAAGGTACTCAAGGGGAGTTTCTGAGGGTGTAGTGCTTTTAATTTTTTAGTGCTGACTTATATAATTGCTTTAGTGAGCAAGTGCCAGGCTTTAGAGTAGGAATAGGGTGTTTATTATGAGAACTAGATCAGTTCTAAGGGAAAAATTGAAGAGCAGACTTTGTGGAGTCAAGAATGGTTTAAACCCAATTAAGCAGTGTTGCCCGATGCTGCACTGTGCGCAAAATCGTGCAAAGCCATACTAAAGTGGGTTTTATACAGGGGGGACTACTCTAGGTCAGGAAAGACGGGAAACAAGGATCATTTTTTTTTTCTTCTTTTTTTGCAACAAACAGCAGGAAAATGCAATAAATATGTAACACAGGCTAGCGCACTTGAGTGTGTAGCCTCAACAGGTAAATGCAACAAACAGGGCTGGTAGTGAAACCCACTAAAGTGGGTTTTATACAGGGGGGACTACTCTAGGTCAGGAAAGACGGGAAACAAGGATCATTTTTTTTTCTTCTTTTTTTGCAACAAACAGCAGGAAAATGCAATAAATATGTAACACACAGGCTAGCGCACTTGAGTGTGTAACCTCAACAGGTAAATGCAACAAACAGGGCAAACTTTAAAAGTGCAGGTGCAAAAACAACTTTAAACAGTTTAAAACAGTTCAAGAAGCAGAAATACTTGCAGTTTAGCTAGATCGGACAGTCGCCCAGGTAGTAGCAGCAAAAAAAAAACACTCATCAGGTTAGCAGTTGCTCTTTTAGCCTCTCTGCTGCTAGCACCACTCTGCAGGACCACGAGGAGCTTGGCTGAGTAGTAACAAGCGCAAAAAACGCGCCAAAGTGGGTTTTATACAGGGGGACTTGAAAGAGCTAGAAATAGATTACCAGATTCTTGTGCTGGGAACACTCCTCCAGGGATAGATAGGCTGCTCTAAGCTCCCCACTGCCACTGGTGAACAAAGAAGCCTCCCTTTATCCACGAAAGGAAATGGGCAACACAGGAACTTTCCAAAAGTCCAGAATACAGCAAAGCCTGTATTTGGACTACTCTAGGTCAGGAAAGACGGGAAACAAGGATAATATTTTTGTTTTTTTTTTTTTGTTTTTTTTTTCTTTTTTGCAACACACAGCAGGAAAATGCACAACAGAAAGGGTCTTTCCATCCTTTTCACACCTGGCTAATGTGTCTTTCACTTTTTGGCCAAATGAAGATGGGTCAACAGAAGCATTGACAACGGAAGACTTGAAGGGGTCCGCGAAGTCACACAAGCGCATTTAGGCATGACGTCTCATGACAACTACTGTACCTGCTGTTGTGGCTGTCCCTTTGGCTATATGTGCAATCAACCTCATGGGGGAGTTAAAGATAGATTCCAGGGCCGACCAGCTGTTAAACAACTTTGTCATGTACCTCATCAGGCACTGCTTCTGCTAGGGTTCCTGACAGCTCGGAGAAAAGGTCCCTTTGAAGATGGGTAAAATGTGAAAAATAATTCAACGACCAAATGGCAAAGGTCGTTGAAGCATAAACCCTCCTCCCTAATCTGTCCAACGTCCGAGACTCATGGTTTGGAGGATGGACAGCAGAACTCTCCTCTGCGAGTTCGTTCTTTGTGGCAGCTGCAACCACCACAGCATATACCGCTAAATCCTTGGACCAGTGGGGTTGATCCTCGGGGAAGGGAGGGTACTATTTTGTCAGGTTTCCTGGGGACTGGCTCTACAGTATCAGGGGCCTTCCAAGCACGCAGCATGATGAGCTTAACTAAATCATCTGCAGGCGGGGTCACCTAGGAAGTAGAAGGTTGAGCACAGAGACCCTGCAAGAAGACAGATTCCTCAGAGGAAGGGTTGAAGTGCTTCCAGTCACCCCTCTGCTTTAAGATTTCTTGGATGTCTCCAAATGAGACATCTTCAGGGGGCGACCGTGGGTCCTTTCCCCCTCATCGAAGTCTGTATCCTAGGTGAGAGATTCTTTCAGGGCATCAACATGCTTCTTCTTGCACGATCTCTTACGGGGTGGCTCATCGGGGGAAGATCTGAAGAGGACTCCTAAGAGAGGGTACCCTGCACTAGGGTGTCTTGCTGCTCCCATGCCCACTATCCCAAAGTAGTAGACTATGTCCAGCTGTGGACCAGAAGGCACGTAGATATGACATTCTGATGTCGAGGCTGCCAACTGTGAGCCGGCTGAGGCAAGTGTTCTCTCCATAATCTGAAAGGTAGGCCTACCTGAAGAGAGATGGGAGCCCATAACTGAGCCAAGAGCTCCAAATCCTGCTTTGAGGTCAAAGGAGGAAGATATGTTAGAGTCTGTGGAGAAAAAAAAAACTTGACTCCAGAGGCTTAGAGGGAGGGCCTGGATAGGGTCAGAATACATCTGGTTGCTAAGAGCTGGTCCACCAGTCTAACTACATCATGCCCCAGGGAGACTCAGGGTGATTAATGAATGGACTGAACCGATGACCAGCAAAGGGGTCTACTGATGGGGAATATCGAGTCCTGGGGAGGGGTCGACCTTCGGCACCGAACCAGAAACTTGTATTGGGCTGGAGGTGACTGAGTGTGTAAAGGAAACTATTATTGGTGCAGAGAGGGTCTGAGGTACCATGGAAGATGTCAGTACTGTGGCAACTGTTCTCTGTTCCGTAGAAATGGATGGCACTATGGATGGGGTTGTAGAGTCCGGTGCCGAAGACAGGTGTCGGTGCCAATTTCAAATGCTTAGGTTTCGACTCCATAGATACCTGGTCTTTGGATGATTTAGACTGAAGAGACTGAGAAGACACATGGACCGAGTGATTCCTCTTCTTCGCTTCCTTTTTAGGAGGTTTTGACACCTCCGTCTCAGACAAAGCCTCCGAGAAAGGTGTTTTCAATAAGCATTTTAATATTAATTTGTTTCTGTGCTCTGCCAGGGTCCAGGCACTAAAGCCCTTACAGAGCTCACAAGGAGATTGGATCTGTACAAGTGGAACTCCTAAACAATACACGCAGGAAAGATTCTCATCGGAGTTGGGCATCTTCCTCCCTAATTGGTCACACTGTTTGAAACCTGTGGTACCATTTTTGTCAACCATCACTATTTCAAATAAAGTCACTAACCACCAAGCACGTGATCTCGCACACACAATGCACACAACAGAAGAAACAACAAGTAAAGATTTTTTTTTTTGTGTACCAACTGTGGTAATACAAGAAAAATACTAAGAGGGTATATAAAGAAAATAGAAAGGGGAACAGGATACCAGCAATGGTATCTGAGAAATACCAGAGGTAAGAGGGAAGGGAAGGCCTACAACAACTACGGTATGCAAGAGATACCAAAAGGTAAAAAAGGAGGCACTCACACTCTAATTTTATAAACAAGAATAGACAAGCATGAAATGAGGCTAGAGAAACTTTAAAAACAGAAAAATTATGGAAAAAGCATAAAATATAATCACTTAGCTTGAGAGCACAGCCTGATGCACATTGAAACTCTATGCAGCAAACAAGATCTATGGGGAAGGGAAGAAAAGCACTATGAGTAACCTTAGCTCAAAAGTTTTTTTTGACTGACATGAGCTTGTCACAATGGCAGAGTCAGTTTCGAGGACAGAACCAAAACCCAACTGTCAAGAATGAATGAAGATTGGCAACATCAGATTATAAAATACATGGTAAAAACTCATCCATAATCCAGTGTTAAAAAGATCATTTCCTTCCAAAAAAAGTGAATGCTATAATCGTATCCTGTCAATATTCACAAAATAAAAGAAATACTCATTTCTCATGCTCAAGGATTATGGTTTGGATGATATCTTGGTAGGTTACAGTACAGCAAGTCAAGAGTGCGGCTACAAATTCAACAGAAGTGGGAAAATGTCATGCACTTGTGCCTCATTAGAAACAGAAATATACTAACCAAAATTCAAGAACAGAAAGCTGAACTTCTTTTCTTCTATGCTACATTGTAAAGGAAATATTTTAAAACAAATATAGCATATTTTGCAAGCATTCAAGATAAATCACACATCTTCCCTTTGCAGAAACAGCTAAATATCTAAGTGATTTAAATGTATTTTAAAGGTTCTTTGAAGTAGAATCAAGAGTGGCCTGTTAACAGCTCCTGGATTACAGTGATAGTTTTGACAGCTCAGGAAGAATGTGGGAAAGGATCTGTCAGTACCTGGACTGAAAACTGGAAGCCTTAAAACATTTTTGTTCAGTTAGTTTATTTTGTTGTGCATTTGCAGCTATTAAAGAGGCAAGTGCTTCTATGAGAATACAAAAGAGAGTAATGCAAGCAGAAAAGTAGATGCCGAACAAGAGTGGACCCAGGACTGAGCCCTGTGGGACACCACTTGTGACAGGCTTTGAGTCTGACATGGCTCCAGCAACTCTGACCCTGTGGGTTCTGTCACTTAGCCAGTTTGCAACCCATCTTGTGATGTATGGGTTTACATTCAAGCTGATGAGTTTTTCGATGATACCCGAGTGGGGTATTGTGTCGAAGGCCTTTGCCAGGTCGAGGTAGGCTGTATGGACTGCCTTTCCCTCATCAATGGCCTTGGTGACTGTCTCGAAAAAGTCAACCAAGTTTAAAAGGCATGATCTGCCTTTGACAAAGCCAAACTGGGTTGGATCCAAAGACATAGGGAACTTGCAGACTTTGGATCCAACCCAGTTTGGCTTTGTCAAAGGCAGATCATGCCTTTTAAACTTGGTTGATTTTTTCGAGACAGTCACCAAGGCCATTGATGAGGGAAAGGCAGTCCATACAGCCTACCTCGACCTGGCAAAGGCCTTCGACACAATACCCCACTCAGGTATCATCGAAAAACTCATCAGCTTGAATGTAAACCCATACATCACAAGATGGGTTGCAAACTGGCTAAGTGACAGAACCCACAGGGTCAGAGTTGCTGGAGCCATGTCAGACTCAAAGCCTGTCACAAGTGGTATCCCACAGGGCTCAGTCCTGGTCCACTTTGTTCGGCATCTACTTTTCTGAAGTACAAGCAAACACAGGAGGGTTATGGCTGACAAAGTTTGCAGATGACTGCAAACTGGGCCATAGTCGAAACACATCTGACACAGATATCCTTCAGAAGGGCCTCACAGAAACGGATAACTGGTGCCAGAGCCATGGCCTAAAGTTAAACGCCAAGAAATGCATAGTCATACCCTTCGGGAAAAACAAGGTTACCCCTAGCTACCATATAGGTGGCAATCCACTGAGCACAGAAGAAGTCATCAGGGATCTGGGGACCCAGGTTGACAGTAGCCTTCGCTTGACACTCATGTTGCTAAAGTAGTTAGGAAAACCTTCTACATTGCACACCTGATCATGAAGGGATTCACATCTAGATCAAGGGAGGTCATCGTCCCCTGTACTCATCACTCATTAGACCTATGATTGAGTACAATGCCCCATTCGAATGTATCTGACCCGACACCTGCAGCAGCTGGAAAGGCCCCAAAAGTTCCTCACCAAAAGGATAAAGGGTCTCAAAAATATGTCTTATGCTGCCCGACTGAAAGAACTCCAGCTCTATTCAGTCTCATACCGCTTGCTCAGAGGTGACCTGTGCCTGACATATAAGGCCATGTCAAACCCAGATTTGATGAATATGCTTCACCTCAAAAATCTAGATCCTCAGAACCACAAGGGCGGAGACTTAAACCTTGACACGGTTATTAATAGAACGTGCTGGAGGGACAGATTCATCACCCAGAGACTCCCTATGCTGTGGAACAAAATCCCGGTACATGTGAGGCAGAGAACCTCGCTGGCCTTGTTCAAGAGGAATCTTGACCAATGGATGGGAGATCGCAGATATACCCCAGGGATTACTTCAGTGTCACTGCTTGACAGAGGCACAACAAAATAATAGGCCTAGTTTTATTCAAACTAAAGGGGTGGCGAAAGCCACATAACTATGGGCTAGGCTTATAAATGCCCTTGGGCAGATAGCCTAGTATGAACCTATGAACCTATGAACCTATGAAAATGAAAATGGATTACAGAAGCTGTGAAAGATGCCTACAGCTCATGTTGCTGTCATTCTAGTTACATGGAAGTTAAAAAAAGAAAAAAAAAACCATGATTTCCTGATGTCTGCAGCATGACTCATGCCTATATGTATATCCTGACATAGATTCTAGGGAAAAACCTCCAAGATCACTTTATAGTGGCAGCTTCACTGAAATATAACAACTAAAACTGCTTAATAATTCAGATACAGTAAAATAGTCTGAGGACAATGACATAAGGAAATAACGGAGATGTAACAGAAACTATAACTTACTTATACTTTTTGTTGACTGGGTTAGTCCCACTAAGCCAGCGATTCTTTTCAGGGAGGATCCAAGGTGGCATTCATACTGACTAACAAAAATTTGACGAGGGTATCAGGGAACTTTCCTTTAGTGTTTTGCTAAGTGCCTTGGGATCTTTTGCATGCACCTGAGCTACCATGAACTTCAGCAAATCAGTTTAACATCTCATCCAAATGATGGCACACCAAGGAGTGCAGCATCCCCCATTGCTGCACAGCAGTGTCAGTATTGGAGAATTAATCCAAATATCTTACTTGGGAACAGAATCCACAGCCTTCTGCTCCAAAAGGATGTTTGCTATCAGTTGACTTACCAAGACTGTTTTCCAGTCCCCTCAAAGGAAAACAGAACTGAGAAAGACAAACTGTACCAAGAGACTTTAGTACTCTATTTCTGGTTTGTTGAAATTACACCAATAGAAATAATTTAGATCTGAATATTTTGGGAAAGCACTATATCTCTCGTCTTATTTCGTCAAGAGTTCTTTACAAAGCCAAAACATAAGAGGAGTGATAAAATCTGGAAGAATTTTAAATATTACAGTAATTCACTCACAAGTTAACGGAACAGCAACTTCTGCATCAATATACATTTTTGAATAATTAGAAGTACACAACTCTAATGACTAGTCAAGTCCAAACACCAAACTGTAAAATGAAAACATAAAAAGCCGACAGAACAAAACCAGTGCATGCTTTATTCAGACAAATAGAGCACTTTCCTCTATGGTATCCTTGACTTTATCAGAATAAAACACATTAAAATCACACACTATTTAAATAATTTACAAGTCACATGATGTTAATCAATTCAACTCATAACCAATTTAAAGCGCCACTATTTAAAAATAGAATCTCATTATTCTATCCACTTCCTAAAATTTATTTAAAAACGTATCAATATTTTTCAATTCAAACCACAACCAAATAGCTTAAAAGGCAAACTCAGAGTTTAGTTTTAATACACTGTTGATGGAAATCAGATCTATGCTTTAAGACAGTTTTAGAAAGAAGGAATCCAGTTCTAAGTGAAGGGGGTATGCACAAATGTGGGAGATGCTCCCAGTGCAAATATGTTTTGGAAGGAAAGGAAGTTAGAATTGGCACTGGTGATCTTGTGAAAATTATATACAAATGTCATTGTTACAGTTCAGGAGTAGTTTACATGGCTGTCTGCCAAGAATGTAAAGATTCCTATATTGGGAAGACTAAGGGCATCTTTAGAAAGAGAATATACCAGCATCAGTACGATATTTCTAAACATGATGAAAGGAATGTTTTGGCAAGACATACAATGAGTTTCCCCAATCACAATTTTAAATACACAATGGTGGATAAGGTAGAATTGGGGCCAAGAGGGGGACAGACTGACTTGGTTTTGGAATACAAGGAATTGAGATGGCAGCTAAGATAAAATGCAGCAGCCCCCCCCCCCCCCGGCCTGAATGAGATGATTTCCATCAACAGTGTAATAAAACTAAAATCTGAGTTTGCCTTTTAAGCTATTTGGTTATGGTTTGAATTTAAAAATATTGATATGTTTTTAAATAAATGTTAGGAAGAGGGTTGAATGATGAGATTATATTTTTTAAATGATGACTCTCTAAATTGGTTACGAGTTGAATTGATTAACATTATGTGACTTGTAAATTATTTAAATAGTGTGTGTGATTTTATTGTGTTTTATTTTGATGAACTCAAGGATACCATTGACAAAAGCGGTCAATTTGTCTGGATAAAGTACACACTGGTTTGGTTCTTTCTGTTGTTTTTTTATTTTGTCATTTTACAACTCTAATGACTAGCATTATTGACTGTAGTCATTAATGATTTTCCAGAAAAATTAAAAATGTTATTTGGGACAGGACTAAAATGAAGAAAAATTGGGACATTTCACATATGTAGGTAGTGCTCAAAAGAGATTGTCTAGTCAAAATAACCCATTTCAGGACTTAAATATGTTTTGGATGTGCAGAATTTGAAATGATGCAATTATAATTTTCAACTGAAGTCACTTCTCATAGCAGATTATCAGTGGATGATAGTGGATGATCTTAAATTCACTCTGCATAAACAAAGTGCATTAATAAAAACTCGTCAAAAGCTAAGGATGCTTTACAAAGCCAAAAATGTCACACAATTAAAACTACACTTCTTACCGCCTTCCCTCAGCGCCCCCATCTTTACTAACCTCCAGACATCACACAAAGCAAAACTTGAACAATGCTATTATAAACTGGCTAAATTTGTAACAATACCCCTTTCAGAACCCACTATTGTATTGCACTAAAAAGCCTAACTTGGTTAGAACTACTATATCAACTAACATATAATCACCTTCTTACCACCTATAAAATTATCCAGCATCTATCTGCTTGCCCAATACTAAATACCATTCTACACAACTATGTTCCCACTCTGTCATTAAGATCCAATATACAAAACTTTCTCTCTGTCCACAAACCTGTCAAATTTGCTGGGCATAGTCTGTACTCATACCATCTTGCCACGGCCTAGAACTCCTTACTTACACCCATTAGGTCAGTACCCTACCCCCAAGTCCTTTAAAACCATTTCAAAAACTTCCCAGTCAAAATCTGTCACTTTTCTTGCTCAGCCTCAGGACAAACTCTCTCTCTAAATGCGAAAAAGTACATATTCATACCTTATACCTTCTTACCTCCCTTCTTTATTCACTTTCTCTCCCCTGACTAAATCTAAATAAACTGCAACCCTACTTTTTCTCTCACTTCATATTGTAACTCCTTGTAACTGTATTATACTAATCCCTAATTTCTCTAAATATTGAATCATTGTCATATACATTATTTCTATTTTTAACCAATGTTGTCACACTATGTCTGTCTAATTGGGTATAATTTATTTGCAATGTAAAATATTGCAAAATTATCATTCTTAAAATGTTTTTGTAATACTTTGGAGCTTTTCTTCCACAGGCCTCTGCTGAAAATGGGCACCTACCCAATCTGACTTTCCTGGTAATCAAATGTCTATAAATAACTAAACAGAAGACTTCACAGATTTGTAGTTTTAATGACTGAGAAGATTAAAACCAGATATCTTGAAGCTTTTTTGTTTTCAGACAGGACATAATCCATAACATCCATAGCACCAACAAGCAAAACAATTAAAGAAACTGCAGCCATAGTCCATTTTCCATCTGCAAAATATAGAACACTATACTACCTCTGATAAAATGGAACAAATGGGCAAAATGTGGTACATTTACTAACTAGGGAGGGGGGCTCACATGGTTAAAATGCTGCTTTATACTTATTTTATCACATACCCAGTTCTCCAACTCTTAACAGACTTTTAAAAGACCCTTGGAAGAAGTGGCCCCAGATGGGCAAGACAATTAACTTCCCCCTCCCCCAAAATGAAATCAACTCCAGTCAGTACATGTAAGAGCAGGCTTGCAGTATCATGAATACTATAACATACCATTCATAACACCAACAAGCAAAAGAATTAAAAAAAAAATACAAGTTATAGACAACCTTACATCTTCAAATGTGGAATAATATACTATATTCAGTGATTTAACAGAAAATGAAGACACGAGTGAAGGTCTGGTAGTTATTGCAGAGCATTAAGGCTCTAAACTCTTAGTGAGCGGCTTCCATAATTCAGGGGTATACAGTTTAATTTTTTTTTGCCTCTGTTTATATATTGTGTGACTTTTTGTAAGTTGCTTAACCAGACAGTGCTCCTGGCTTATCGCTTTATCTGTTTAAAAATACAGAAAAGCAAAATAATAGACCAAACATATGAGTTTAAATACTCAAAGTTTCTGAATGATCAAATAGGACCCTAGGCAAAGTAATGGACCAGGCCCCCCCCCCCCCACGTGCAACCATTTGAATATCTCATTACTTAGCTCTCTTCACCTCTCTCCATTTACCATAAAACACTGCTGAAATATGTCAATGTTCATACACTTTTCTTATTACTTTTAAAATGATCATAGAGTTTTGAATTTCATTTAAAACTTTTACTAAATATTTTACAGAGAAAACTGGCAGCCATTTCATGAGCAGAACAAAAACTCACACTGAAAACAGCATGAGAAACAGTAAACTTCTATTCCTTTGAAACTCAGATTTATAAAAAATGAAATTGGCAACCCATTAAACTACAACAGACGTGCAGGGATTCAAAGTCAAACAGCATTTTGTGAAGTACTAATTATGGGTTATCTGAAAGGTAGAAGAATGCATAAGACAGATGTGAAATGAATTTGCTAACAGCATGCTGTCAAAAGTCAACAAAACAAGCCAACCAAGGATCATACCCAAAGAACATGTCTCTTACAATGAAACCTCTTTTAATTACAATTCCTACTTTTACAGCATAACTACTCTGGGATGCAGACAGTGTATACACGCACACAGGCACGCACGCACACGCACACACACCATTCCTCTCACACATACTTCCACCGACTGCTGTTTTTCTCTCACACGTACTTTTCTTGACTGCTGCTTTCCTACCAAAATGTAGTAAAAGACATTAGAATCGCTGTTGCTCTCCCTCTCTTATCTTTCATAGGGCATGTGTTATCTTGCTGTCATAACATAAGACCTCTCTTACGGAAAGTATTAACTGCGTTTGCATGTTTGGCAGGGAGACAGACTTTCAGCCAGGAATGCTTAAAAGAGAGACAGACCTTTATGTATACCAGGGACTGAGGCACTCAGAGGGGCATAAACATCCCATGAGGGGGAATGTGTCCCCGTCTCTCTCCTAATCTGTTATGGCAATGATTATACTGTCACCTTAATATGACTAAATGTAATGAGAAAGTCAAAATATATATTGTGGTATGGTACAAAACTATGTAAACATGTATACCTGAAACTGAATGTGATGAAAGACAGCACATAGAGATATGGGCAGTCATTCTGACTGAGAGGACTATCCTTGGTTATTTGAGGATTTTCCTTTCTTTTTACAGTCACCTCGCCACTGCTTTTTTTTTTAAACTGTTTGCTGGCACCTTGCTGATTAAATGACTTATTGAAAAGGAAGCTAAAATCAAGATGAAAATTTTTATTTCCTTTGAAAAAGGAGGGTTGAAAACTCTCCTTTCATCACCTCAGCTGCAGAAGGACCAAACAAACTCTTTACCTATGGCAGAATTTAAAATTTCAGTTTATCCCCAGGAAGGCTGAGAATGATGCTAAGGTAGTCTCAATACTGACCCTAAAGCAGTAGCGCTAGAGAAGGAATCAGTAACATCATAAACATATTTTAAATTTTGCTTAGTCATTTAAGAAGCAGATGTAATACAGGCATTCAATGTTCTGTTTACCTCAGAAGAGGGAATGTTAACTACTGACTTCTTCATGTTCTCAAAAGATAACAGTGAAAACTTATGCATGTGAGCCTGACAAAATCTGTAAAAAGGTACTACAGAGAAACATGATCTTCCTAAACTCATCCATTGTCTTACTATCATTGTCAGAAAGAATGGGATTAGCAGTAACTTTTAGTTATGTACTCACCATAACTTCAGATGTTTGGGATCCATTTCGCCTACATTCTGACTGATGGGTTCGGAGCCGATCCTTGGCTCCGACTCGGCACGCTTATGCCAAAGAGCAAAGTCTCTTATTGGCTGAGCTTACTATATCCCAGGATGCACCACTACCAGTCCCCCAGATCTAGTTTGTCCGCATACATGCACACACGCATGCACTGCTTATATAACATTGACAGATGATACAAGATAAAAAACAGTAGAACCCAAACCGTTCAATCTCTTCTGATCTCCAAGGCAGGGGGAAGGAGGGTGGGTATTAGGAATGTAGGAGATGGATCCCAAACATCTGAAGTTATGGTGAGTACATAACTAAAAGATGTTATGTGATCCTATCTCGCCTACATTCTGACTGATGGGACAGCGTCCCTAGCACCTAAATCCTGGGTGGCTCACTGGAAAACACTCCTGAGTACCGTGGAACCAAATGATGCTCGCCCTTTAGATGCCACATCCAATTTATAGTGGGAAATGAAAGTGTGCGGGTTGGACCAAGTAGCAGCAGCACAAATTTCAGAAATAGCGAGCTTGGAATGGAACGCAATAGAGGTAGCCATAGCTCTAGTAGAGTGAGCTTTGACAGATGTTGTAAGTTGCTTATTTGAAGAGGAATAAGCTTGAGTTATGCAATCTCTGATCCATTTGGCAATAGTAGCTTTAGTGATGGTTTTACCCAGTTTATTATCTGAAAAGGACACAAACAATTGATCTGTTTTCCGAATTTGCTGAGTCCTATCTAGATAGAAGCGCAATTGCCTGTGAACATCCAATGTATGGAAGGTGTATTCCGCTTTGTTTGAAAATTTTGGAAAGAAAACTGGTAGCTCTAAAGATTGTTGGAGACAGAGATTAGAACAAACTTTTGGGACAAAAGATGGATTAGGTCTAAGTGATACTCTATCCTTGTGAAAAATCAAGCACGGTGGTTTGATAGATAGGGCTTGAAGTTCTGAAACTCTTCTTGCAGAGGTAATTGCAATTAAGAAGGCAGTTTTCCAAGACAGATATTTCAACTCACATGTAGCAGCCGGTTCAAAGGGGGAAGATGTTAAGGCACGAAGTACCAAATCAAGATCCCACGGAGGCGCAGGATGAAAAACTGGGGTCTTAAAAGCACAGCACCTTTCATGAAAGTTTTACATAATCTGCTGCTCATCAACGGTGGGTCTGTGGAATCGTGAAATTTGGAGATAGCTGCTAGTTGGACTTTAATAGTAGAGACTGAAGATCCTTGATTAAACAAGGATGTTAAAAATTTCAAGACCTCTGGTATCGGGGCAGTAATATGGTCTAATCCTCTGAGTTGAGCCCAGATAGCAAACCTCTTCCACTTACTGTGATACAACTTCTTAGTGGTGGGTTTGTGGGCTGAAGATAAAATGTGAATAACTTCCGGGTCCAAGGTGTGATTTCTGACTATAGTCGGAAGTGGAGGAGCCAAGCTGTTAATTTCAAAGTGTGAAGGGACTGGTGCTGTTGTCCCGACTGATGAACCAGAAGGTCCGGAATTAGGTCCAAGAACCAAGGACCGTCCAGAGTATATTTCTGTAGGTAGAGGAACCATACCTGACGAGGCCAGTACGGAGCAATTAGAATCATTGTGGACCCCAATTGGGAAATTTTCTGGATGACTTTGGGGAGGAGTGGAATCGGAGGAAAAGCATAAAGCAGTCCTGTTGGCCAAGGTTGGACTAGAGCATCCGTAGCTGTCTCCCCTTGACGCGGGGTCAAGGAAAAGAACCTTTTGCACTTCGTGTTTCGTGGTGTTACAAACAGGTCGCAGCACGGAATCCCCCATCTTTTGAAAATCTGAGCTGCTACTGTTTCGTTCAGAGACCACTCGTGAGGAGAGAGAATAGTCCTGCTCAGTCTGTCTGCCAATACATTGGATTTGCCTGGAATGTCGGTCGCTACCAGGAAGCGCTTGGTAGCCACTGCCCATTCCCACACCCTCATGTCCTCTCTGCAAAGGGGGTAAGATCTGGTCCCACCTTGTTTGTTTAGATACCAGACTACCGACATGTTGTCTGTGTGGATGGCGATAATGCCTTGAGGGAGAAACTTGTGGAGGGCTTTTAAGGACAGAAGTACAGCCCTCATTTCCAACAAATTGATATGGAGAGATGTTTCGTTGGGAAGCCAAGAACCTTGAACTGACCTGCCCAGACAATGCCCCCACCCCTGCCTGGGAGGCATCCGTAGTCAAGGTGGCCACCGGAGGGGGTATAACAAAGGGTCTTCCCTGATTCAGATTGGATGGCAGAAGCCACCAGCGGAGGTCCCGTTTGCACGTTTCTGTAATCAGTATGTGATGATTGAGGGGGAGATCTTGAAAAGACCATTGTGTCGATAGTAGCCACTGGAGAATCCTCATGTGCAACCTTGCCAGAGGAACTAGGAGAACCGTGGCAGACATTGAACCTAAAAGTTGCAGGACCATCCTGGCTGGGGCTTTGGATCTTAGAAGCAGGGCTCGGACCTGATTTTGTAATGTTTGTATCCTTTCGGTAGGAAGGAAGATCCGCATTAATTTTGAGTCTATCTCTGCTCCTATGAATCTTATGCGCTGAGAAGGCAGCAAGACAGACTTTGACCAGTTGAATGTAATTCCCAGGGAAACACCCAGGGAGATGGTACTTGTAGGTTCTCTAGTAGTAGATGCCTGGTGGTGGCAGTCAAGAGCCAGTCGTCCAGATAGGGAAACACTTGGAATCCGAGACTCCTCAGGTGAGCAGTCACTACTGCCAAACACTTGGTGAACACCCTGGGGGCTGTGGTGAGACCAAAGGGCAGTGCACAAAATTGGAAATGACTGTCTCCCAGGCTGAAGCGCAGATACCTCCTGGACGCCTGATGTATCGGTATGTGATAATAGGCGTCCTTGAGATCTATGGAGCACATCCAAACATCTTTCTCCAACAATGGGAGAATGGATTGTAAAGTGACCATTCGAATTTGGACTTCATGACGGACTGGTTTAGTTTGCTGAGATCCAAAATGGGTCTCAGGTCCCCTGTCTTTGGCACTAAAAGAACCTTGAGTAATTTCGGATCAGATCTGGTCTGTGGGGACCGGTTGGATGACTCCTTTTCTAGCAGCTTTGAAGCTTCTACGGCTGCAATTTCCCTTTGACTGGGTGGTGGGTCCGGGATTTTTTGGACGGTGGGGTGAGCGTGTAAAGGGAATGGTGTAACCTCCGGCAATAATCCGGGCACCCATCTGTCCTGAGTAATAGACTCCCAGGCTTTTAGGTGCTTGGCAATGGCACCCGACTGGCTCGAGCAGCACAGCCGGGCAATCCCTCATGGAGTGTGGGAGGCTGAAGAGCCACGAAAGGACTCGCGGTCTCCAGTGTTGCGGGGCCTCTGCCGCCTCTGGGACGGCATCTCCCAGAAAAATTTCCCGTCCTCTGCCTCTGGAAGGGGAATCTTCCTGCTGTTGAGGAAGGAATTTCTGTGATTTGGAACCACATCTTCCCTCCTCTTTAGCCTTGGGATAAGGCCGAAGGGAGTGGAAAATCGTGCTACGGCAGATAAAGTCTTTCCCTCCTGCTCACAGCGGTAAGAGTGTCTTTTACCTTGGGTCCAGACAAAGAGGACCCATCAAAGGGAGCGTCGGCAAAGGAAGACTTGAAGGCCTCCATGAAATGACACAAACGGAGCCAGGCTTGTCTTCGTGAGAGCCACGCCTGTGCCTGCCGCTCTACCGCCCCTTCGCCGCATATGAAATGAGCCTCATGGACGAGTTAGAAATCGAGGTAAGGATAGCCAACTGAGAGCTAACCGACTGGGCTAGCTGCTCAGGTAGGTCACCTGAGAGGGAGTCTGAGAGCTCCTTGACCAGATCCCTCTGTAGTCTGGTGAAATGTGCCAAATAATTCAGGGACCTCAGAGTAAAGGCCGCTGAAGTCAGGGTGCGCTTCCGCACGGTCCATGCTCCTAGACTCCTTATTAGGAGGATGAACGGACGTTGAAGCCTCTGCCACGTCCTGCTGGGTAGCAGATGCCACCACCATGGCATCTACAGCCACGCCTTTCGTTAAGAACTCCTTCTCAGGTGGGGCAGACAAAAATTTGTTAGGGCGAGAAGGCACTGGTTCCACAGTATCTGGATGTTCCCATGCCCTCCGACAAACCAAATCCAGGAGCTCGTCGAAGGGCGGAGACACCCAGGAGGCGGAGGGCTGAGCCCCGAAGGCCTTGAGGAACACCGACTCATCAGCGGAGGGGGGTTTGGAATTCCAGCCGCCTCGTTGCTTGAGGATCTCTAGAATGTCTGCAAATGAGACATCATCAGAGGACGACTTTGGGGACCACTCCGCATCATCAAGATCAGTGTCCGATGTAAGAGACTCATCGGGGGAGTCCACGTGCTTCCTCTTGCACGATCTCTTCCTTGGGGGCTCCTCCGAAGACAACTCCGAAAGACCCACAGGAGGAGGGGAACCCCCAGTGGGGGTAACCTCAGGCCCCGGGGCTCCGCTGCCTAGAGACAGGGGAACTACCAAAGACCCAGTCTCCATGCCCAGGGAAGGTGCCGGTAAAGCCGTAGAGATGGCCGAAGAAGATTTGGCCAAGGCACTCCTCATAGCTCTGAAGGCCGGACCCCCAGAATCCTGGGAGGGTCCAGTCTCCGGAGCCATGATAGCAGACGGAAGTCCCGCAGCCGAAGCACCGAGAGGGAGGCTTGGAACAGACAGCATTGGTCCCGAACCGTCACCCCCGGGCCCGGCCGAAGAAGTCCGTGTGCTAAACTCGGACCCGAAGGCCGGGGTTGGAGTAAGGGTCGGAGTCGACCCTAGGATCTCTACTGGCTCCATCAGCACCTGCTCCGACGGAGCCGAAGCGGTTGGAGGAGGAATGGCAATGGAATGGGCTATCGGCTCCGAAGCCAATTGGGTCGGAGCCGAAACAAATTTCTGAAAGACTGGGGACTGGAAAAGTCTTTGGAGTACCCTATGTCCGAATCTGACATCCTTGATGACCTGGAAGAGACCGAACGGGTCCGAGTAGGCCTCTCCAACGGCTCCAAGGGACTAGGGGACCGGCTCCGAATCGACTCGATAATTATCGGCGCCGACGGAGTGTCCAAACCAATTTCCATCGGTGCCGAAGAGGGCTTCGGCGCCGAGGAGGAAGTGTCTGAGCGGACAACCTTCATCGGCTCCAAGATCAGTGGAGCCGATGAAGATGATCCGCCTCTCGAGGCCGGAGTCGAGGCTGGAGGCATCGAGGCAGACCATTCCGCCCTCGGCTCCGAAGTCCGTGGAGCCGAAGGAGAAGCCTGCCTATGTCTTTTGGCGGTAGGTTCCGACGGGCTGGTCGGAGCCGACGCCCTTTTCTTCTTTGCAGGAGAAGGAGAGGAAGCTAAAGCCTCTTCAAATGAGGGTTTAATAAGGCCTTTTAAAATAAGTTTATTCTTCCTCTCTTGGAGGACCCTCGAGGAAAACGCGTGGCACACGCTACAGGACTCCTGCAAATGTTTGGCGCCCAAACAGTACACACAGAGAGAATGGTCATCTGTTATTGACATCTTGAAACTGCACCTAGTGCACTTTTTAAATCCTGAAGGCCTAGGAGCCTGTGACATTATGGCAACCAATTTAGTGTAACTAGCCAAAAACCAATCACACTAACAATCACAGAAAAATGTCTTTTCTCTTTTTTTTTTTTTTTTTTAAAACAAAGGCTGTCACAAATAGAGAAAAATAACCAAAGGGGTCCAAAAGCCCCTAAATAAAACGGGACTTGAACAACAACGGACTGACAGGGGAAGGCCCTTAAACTCAAAGGGGACCTCTAGTCAGAAAAAAACGCATTCACTACACAAAAACTTTACAGAAAAAGCTCACTCAAACACAAAAACACGAGACAGCTGTTAAAACAGCTTTTTGTTGAAGATTTAGGAAATTCCTGACAGGAAAGTAAGTGAAAAAGCACTACTTAGCTCAGCCAGCTCGAGACCACGTCTTTGCTTGTTAGCGGCAAACGAGATCTGGGGGACTGGTAGTGGTGCATCCTGGGATATAGTAAGCTCAGCCAATAAGAGACTTCGCTCTTTGGCATAAGCGTGCCGAGTCGGAGCCGAGGATCGGCTCCGAACCCATCAGTCAGAATGTAGGCGAGATAGGATCACATAACATCAACTGTTTTGCAGAAGCAGTTTTGGATAAGGAAATCATACTCGGCTTTAGGATTTTAAAACAAATGCCTATGGGACTGAGGTACCATATATAACCTGTCAGACTTCTAGTAGGAGGAGGCTGCCTATCAGGTAAGATAAAAGTTGTGAAAAAAACATTCTGTAAAGCAGGCAACACAGGTGGAAGAGCTGCAGAAACTGGCAATTCTAACTCTAACAAATCATAATACATATTCTGTACTACTGAAATTTCACGCTGTTCCCACTGGAAAAAAAAACTTTTTTATCTAAAGGTAAAGTCTATGAAAAGCATAAATCTTTGTGGTGAAAAGCTGAAATCATACCTTCCTCAGAGTCCAAATGTTCATACTGTGAATAAACTCCTGAGGTACAACCCTCCTAGCCCCTTCCCCCAAGAATGACAAAAGTGATTCTACTTTGCCAACCTAGGGTGTCCCCACAGACACATAGAATGTGGATATCCACTCGTCTTTGGTGGCTGCATATGTGACACAAACAGGACTAAGGAAAAAGGATGAGTGGTCTGATGTGATGAACAAGCAGCTACAGGAGCTGCACTAATGTCCAAAGAATCCCGGACAAATTTTTTTCTTCTTCAGGACAGCAGAAGGTGTAACTGAAGAGACTGCAAATTGCTCTGTTGGTAATCCAAGAAACAGACCCTGAAAGTGGACAACAGAGCCTGATGTCAGTACAGTGTACAGTAGACAACAAATGGATCTGAGCTAAGTAAACCACTGATACTCCTTCCACAAGCACAGTATCCTGTCCCGAATACACAAACACACAAAATCTGAGGAAAAATTCTGTTCAAAAAATATAATTTTTCTCACATAAGCATTTACACACATACTTCCTTAGAAATACGACAGTCCAAAAATATGTTTTCTAGCAAAATAATGTATTTCAGTTAGAAAAACACAAGTTTTCCTTAGAAAAATAAAATCAGTGCAAGGCTTTCCCCAACAGGGGACTTATCTGCCTTGAAGGACTGTCAACTGACAGCTCCAATGGGGCCTGCTGAAGGAGTGCGCTTCAAAGGCAAAAAAAAAAAAAACAACCTTTGAGGCTTTATGCTCCCCCAGTTGTCCTTATATAGAACTCTACTCGGGCTCTTGATCATTGCAGCTCGTGGAAGGCACCCTTTAGCTTTGAAAGCTGGCCAGTCCTCAGTGGTAGGACTCGTTTAGTTTAGGCTACTGCAATAGTGATCTATGACTGAATTTATTTCAACCAGCCCAGACTCACTGCGGATGTAGTGTGCATCGCAGGAAAAAAAAATTTTTTTAAACTCCGTAAAGACCCAGATGAAAATTCATATTGAAAGTGTTAGCATAAAAACAAAATACAGCTGGAGTCAACTCTAAACTGTAGGAGAGAAATTAGTAAACACATCAGATTATAAATGAAAATAAAAGTTATGTACTTACCACAATAGATTTGTGTTGTCTTCTTTTCATCTGGTTCAGCATGTAGGTTGTTGGACCTCGCCTTATACCAAAGCCTTGGATCGGAGAGCTCTGACTACCCCCTACCCATAACTCCTCTTTCCTGCCTGAAATACCTTAGATTGAGTTTGCTGACTGACCAAAATATGTCACATTATATACAGAAAAGAACAAGAAGGAAAAAATAATAAACACTATGTAGTGTAACAGATGCACAGGATCAGAGTCCAAAGGAGATCTGGCTGCTCCCTAGACGTAAACAATCACAAATTGTTATTGGGAGGGAGGGAGGGGAGTTCAACCAGATGAAAAGAAGACGATGAAGATGTCACATTATATACAGAAAAGAACAAGAAGGAAAAAATAATAAACACTATGTAGTGTAACAGATGCACAGGATCAGAGTCCAAAGGAGATCTGGCTGCTCCCTAGAAGTAAACAATCACAAATTGTTATTGGGAGGGAGGGAGGGAGGGGAGTTGAACCAGATGAAAAGAAGACTATGGAGATCTATCGTTACGGTAAGTACACAAGTTTCGTAACCTATGTTGTCTTTCTTCATTTTGATTCAAAGTGTGGGACAGATTCCCAAGCTGCCCGAGTGGGACCTGAGTGGTCTCAAGGAAGGATATTCCTGAGTATGGCAGAGCTGAACATTGTGTGAATTCTGGACTGCACATCTAACTTCTAGTGAGATATAAAGCGTGAGTTGAGGACGAAGTTGCTGTGTCACACATGTCACTGATAAGCACTCGTTTTGCAAATGTCACTGAAGTTGCCATTGCTCTGGTAGAATGTGCCTTACGCTTTGACAGTAAAGACATACCTTGTGAATCACAGACAAATGAAATGCAATCAGCTAACCATCTTGAAAGGGCTACTTTAGATACTGATTGTCCCAGCTATTTCTTGGAGAAGGATATAAACAGTTTATCTGATTTTCTAATATTCTTCGTGTGATGGAGAAAAAAATGAGTTGCCTATGCACATCTGAGGTGTGTAATATATATGTTCTCCTATACTCGAAAAACTGGGGAAGAAAACTGGCAAATCTATCTGTTGATTCAAGTTAGATTCTGAAGCTACTTTAGGAAGGAAGGACAGGTTTGCTCTCAATGACAATGTCTTTATGACAGATAAGGAAGGGAGATTTGCACGAGCGTGCCTGCAGTTCTGACACCCACTTTCAGATGTAATGACAACCAGAAAAATAGTCTTCAGTGAAAGAAACCTCATATCTAGGGATGCTGCTGGTTCAAAAAGCTTTTTGGTCAGAAACTGGAGTTAGTTGGTGACATCCCAGGGAGGGACTGGATCACAAACCGGGGGGGGCCTCAATAAAAGGGTTCCTCTAAAGAAGGCTTTGGACACTTTGTGAGAAGCAATGGAAACATCGTTGATACCTATGTGGAAGTTTGAAATGGCCATGAAGCATTCCTAAACAAACTCCAATTTTTTTGGCAGCGGTGCTAGATAAGGGTCTAGTCCATTAGAAGAGGCCCAGATGGAAACACACTTCCATTTGCTCTTGTAAGTCTTTTTGCTAAAGTTTCTTTGAGTGGAAGATACAATACAGACTACTGAGGAAGGAAGCCTGGCATTTCTGGCTATCATTAGAATTAGAGAAACCATGCAGTTAGCTTTAGGGAATGGAGGTTCAGTAGAGGTAACCCAGATGGGTTTCCGAGGCAATCTGAGAAAAGATCTAGAACCCAAGGTGGGAAAACCACTTGAGGCCAAAGAACGGATAACATACCTGCCAAGGTCAGAAGGGAAAAATGAGGATTACCCTGGTCTTGCACTTCATAGCTTTCTGAATTAACATGGTGATAAGGGGAATTGGTGCAAAGGTATAAAGGAGATCTCTGGGCCAAGTATGGACTACAGCACCTCTCGGTGACTGTCCCTGTGCAAGGTTGATGGCAAAGTAAGTTCTGCATTTGTTGTTTAGGTACAAAGCATAAAGGTCGCAGGCAAGGTTGGCCCCAGCAGCTGGAAATCTCTGTTGCCACAGTTCTGAGAGACCACTAATGAGGAAATGGCATAGTACTACTTAAGTTTGTCCGCCAGGATGTTGGACGGCCCAGGTAATAGAAAGCGATTCACAGACATTGCCACTGCCAAATTCTCATGGCTTCACAGCAAAGAATATGATTGGGTTCCACCTCGTTTGCTGATGTATCAAATCACTGACATATTGTGTGAGTGTATAGCAATCATATCCTTAGGTGCAAGGTCCTGAAAAGCATGCAAAGTACACAGGACCGCTCTTAACTCCAAGACACTGATGTGAAGCTTGGACTCTATTGTAGACCATGTTCTTTGGATCGTCTTCCCTTTAAAATGCATCCCCCCACCCAAGAAGGGAAGTGTCTGTGGTGACTGTGGCTCTGGGTATCGAAAGATGGAAGTGTCGGCCCTGAGTTACTGAATATGATGAAATCCACTACAGAATGTGCTTCCTGCAAGACCTGCATGAGCCATACTCTCTAGGGGATGCAGTTTTTATGACCACTGTACAACTAGTGTCCACTGTAGAACTCTCATGTGACATCTGGCTAAAGGAATCCATTACTATAGAGGAAGCCATTAGATCTAAGAAGTGCAAGACAAGTCGAGCCTGGGGTCTGGGATGATTTATCACTTGAAGAGCTATGGATCTGAGTGATCTGGCTCATGCTGGGGGAAGTTTTGCTATCTAATATACAGTGTTTATGTGGCAACCGATGAATTCTATGAAGTAGGAGAAAGCTTGTTCTTATTGATGTTTATAGATATGCCTAGGTGAGTTGTGAGTTGTCAAAGGAAAGACTGATGTGTCAAGAGTAATTCCTTAGAGGTAGCAGTCAATCATCTAGATATGGGAATACTTGGATCCCTTGAAGCATGAGATAGGCTATTACAGCTGCCATTATCTTGGTGAACACCCAAGGGCTGTGAGGAGGCCATAAGGCAGTGCTCCGAACTAATAATGATAGGCTCCAAAAGGGAGGAATCTCTTGGACTGCTGCTGAATCTTGATATGACAGCAGGTGTTCTGTAGACTGATACAGCACATCCAGTAGTCTTTCCTTGACCGAGATAGAATGGACAGTACTGTGACTATCCAAAACTTTATCCATTTTACAAGTTGATTCATATTGCTAAGATCCAAAATTACTCTTAGGTCTCCTGTCTTTTTTGAAACTAAAAAGAACTTTGAAAAGACTTCAGATCCCAGTTGGTCTTGGGAGACAGGATGGATGACTTTTGTCCAGCAACTTTGAAAGCGATGTTGCTGCAGATTCCAACTGAATGGGTGGAGTATCTTTTATTTCATCTTTGGAGCTTCAAAAAAGTGTATTGACTAACCTCTGGAAATGATCCTTAGCACCCAAGAACTGAAGGTTATATTTGCCAGGCAAAAGGATGCAAGGAGAAGCATCTCCAGATTGCAGCAGTTGGACAAATGCTCAGGGACACTGATACGGCTTCGCAGTGAATGGCTCATGGAAATCTTGGTTTTGAGGACCACCTCTGCCCCATAGGTTACATTCCATGAACTCCCTCTCTCTTTGAGGTCTATCCCCAGAAGTGTCCTGGTGAAAATCTTGAGATTTTTTGAACCACATTTTTCTTATCTCTGAGAGAGAGAGAAAATCAGACTCCAGCTGCAGACAAGGTATTGTCATCCTGGTAAATAGCTTTCGGTCCAAAAAAGTGAAGCCATCATAGGGATGTCTTCAAGCTTTCTGCAAAGTCGCAGAGCCACATCCAGGGATGATACCATTGTAATACCTGTGCCAGTTGCTACATTAGACAACAGGCGCATGGCAACATTCGATGATGACTGTAGATTAGATAACTGGGTACCTACATATTTTTGGATACCTGACGGTAAGTTATCCACCAGGGAATGTGAAGGTTCATTAATCAAACTCCTCTGGAAGTCTGTCAGGTGTGCCACGTCTTAAATGCACAGAGAGAAAAAGTGGCTGAAGCATAAGTATGTTTTACCAGTCTGTCAAGCTCCCTTGGCTTCCTGTTAGGAGGATGGCAGCAGAAATTTTCTCAGGCACTTACTTTTGTGGCTGTTGCTAATACCATCACATCTAAAGGGGGACCGACAGCCCAATGTTTTCTTTGCTTGGGGGCAACAAGAATTTTGTCTAGTTTCCCTAGGATGAGCACTGCCACATCAGGTTCTTTCCAGGCTTTTTGGGCAATGAGGTTGACTAAGATATCGGGAGGAGGGATAACCCAGGATGTTGAAGGGATGGACGCAAAGGCTTTGAGAAACACTAACTCATCAGGAAGAGGAGTTTCAGTGGACCCCCCCCCCTTGGTTTCATCAAATCAAGAACGTCTCCAAAGGAGATGTCTTTCGGGGGGGGGGTTGATCTAGGAGAACCTTCTCTCTCACCTAAATCGTGCCTCTGGTAACAGACTCATAGGAGGAGTTGATATGCTTCCACTTGCAAGTCGTCTTCGGGGAATGTGCTTTGGGACTTCTGAAGGAGACGCATCAGAACTGGACATAAAACTTGAACACCGAGTAGTCTCAAAGCCTATGGGATCCTTTTGTTCCTGTCTACCAGAATGAGCAGAAGTAGGAGCCGTCTTCAGAGGGAGTCTGGATGGATCAGAACTCTGAACACGCACCAGTCATCTTGATCTGGTCATGGCCTTTTCCATGACCTCAAAAGTTGACTCAGCCAATGAAACCAAGGAACAGCCTCCCAGAATTGATAGCCCTCTTGACTCCAATAGCTGATGGCTCTCAGGATGACCTCAAAACAGAGTTGTCCATTGCCAAAACTCTGAGTGGTATGGATAGTTCTGAAAAACTCAGTGTTGACTCCACCATCACAGCTCTGACACCAACACTCTGGCTCGTGGACTCCACTGCATGTGTGTCAAGTGAGTGAGGGAAGATGTTGAATCCAAAGTTGCCAGGGCTTTCGGCTCTGAAGCTGGTACCATGGGTAGGTTGGATCTAACATAAACTGGCTATAAAAACAGAGATGGTGTGGGAAGTTGAACACTCAGGGCGGTAGGGGCTTATCCTGGTCCTTTCTTCGGGGATGGAGCTGGAAGAACTTCCAGCTGAATCTGAGTCCTGAAAAACTTCCTCATCATTCGGTCGACGTTGAATTTGGTAAGACTCCAAAAAGATCAACCAGATCTCAAGGACAAGGTTAATGAAGCAGACCTTGAAGGTATTTTTTGCAAGACAGGTGAGTGAAGCCTAAAGCTGATGGCCTAGATGAAAATGAAATATTCAGGGAGTAAGTCTGGATCCTAGAGAAAGTATGATCTGACTATTTCAAAAACTTACGTACCAGACCCAGAAGTGCTGTGAGGTCAAGATACCTTTTCTTACACTTAGCTCAGTGGTCCTTTGGTCACTTTTCTTTAGACTTGTCTCTAACCATTTCTCTCTCCCTCTCTAGATTTTCCCCTTTCCTTGTCTCATTTTCTATGAGAGGAAAGGAAGTAGTGGGCACCTTCAGGTACAAATACATTTTGATCCCTGTCTACAGGGGGGGGGGCTTTTAAACATAACTTTCTCCTTTCTCCCTTGGAGGGGTATGGTGCTGAACGTAGCACAAACTGAACAAGAATCCTGCAAGTGGGAAGGCCCCAAACTGTAAACACACTCTGGGTGTGGGTGTTGAGGGTTTTAATGACTAAACAAACATCTGTTCTGACAGGAAAACTATTTCAAAAATGAAAAGGAATAGACTGACCTCGATTGCACATCTAGAAGATAAGCACAGATACAAAAAAAAAAAAATAGATGTAATGGGTTTTTCACATGGCTGAAGAGATTAGGAGTAGGTTCTCATGCTCTGTGTATTGTGGTTAAAGGAGAAGAGTAAGAGGGTGGCCTATAAAAGTTGTATAAGCCAGGATGACTAAGTCACTACTGGTCTTATGAAATATTGAACATCTGATTGTCATGAAATAAAAAGGAAAAAAGATCAGATAATTTTTCTAAAACTCTTCAAAAACACAGAACATTTTCAAAAAGGTAGCTTGTGTCTTTTGGTGCACTATGACTCAAGGTGAATGACATTTGGAGAAATAAGGAGGCAGAGCAATATAAGAGTTGGAACAGAAATTAGAACCGGGGAAAGTCTTGAAAGGTTTTGAGTGTTCTAGTGCCCGCATTAGCTAGTACTAGAAGATTAAATGGATAGACTGGATTATGTAAAATCTACATGGTCCTATTGTATCAGAAAGCAATATCTACAATGCCTCCTACTGTTTTTATTTCTTGCATAAATGTTTGTCTGCATGTCTCATTTTGGATTGTCAGTTCTGAAGTGCACAAAAAAAAACTTATGTGATCCTCAACCACCATCATAAACCTCAACACAATGTTTCAGCAGAGAACTAGTTAAATTTGTATTATAAATATCTCTTGACAACTTCCTGTATTCAGTTCATTACAGCTCTTACTGTTTTTCCTGTATAGAACACCATGCAGACACATGAGCATACCGTTATTTCAAAATTGTGTGTAGCTGAATGAGCTGCTGGTATCTGCAACATATATATAATTTTATTTAGATACATTATTATTTTCAGCATGCAGTGTCTACGATTACAAGACTTAGGAACGTCTTAATATTTCCTGCTTTGATTTTATGAGCTGTGTGCCTTTTGGCTAATATGTATTATGTCCGGAGCTTTTCTCCCAGGGCCTCTGCTGAAAATGGACCTTCCCAGTAAACAAATGTAAAATAAAATAAAATAAAAATATTAGCTAGATGCAGTCATGTGACCACTCTGCTCTGTATGTTGGTAGTGCTTTTTATCATGCAGCATTGTAATTTTTCAGTGGGAATGATGGATTTATAGTTTTATTTCTTTTAGATTCCGGCATCTTCCGATAATTTATTTATTTAAATTTGTTGACCGGGAGTGTCCGACTGGACGTGGGTCCATTTTCAGCGGAGGCCCGGGGAGAAAAGCTCCACAGTAAAATAAACAGACAGTAGTTACATTGGATTACATAGCGATTAACAATTTAACATAGAAATAAGTCAAAGATAAGTAACCCAGATCGCTTTCATCTTTATTTACAATCGCAAAGGTGACTGATTTACTTTGTTCCTTCTTTTTTGACTTATGTAGCCTTTATACCACATCATTATAAATGTTATTTAAAGTACATAAGGGTTATATTATTATGACAGCTACTAAGTACGGCAGGACCAGCTTGAATGTCACACTGATGGGAGAAGGGATGTGAATTTAACATGTGTACCAATAACACTTTGTTTTACAGCGCAATAAACCACTCCCTTGCCTGATAAAAAGTATACATATATTTAGAAAGCTTGTGAGGAAACTATTACTCTATTTTTATTTTACTTGGATCGCTTGTCTATGCACTTAATAAAGGATTTTTGACTGGAAACAGACTGCCTGCCTTGCTTGGATTACTTTTGAATACTTAGTAATTTTGTACAATTATATATTTTTTATTTATTTATTTATTTATTTTTACTTAAGACGAGTTTAAGTTCGCTACTTCTACTCCTTTTGTCTGATCTGATTAATATACAGTGATTAACTAGAGATATATGGACTGAAAATCTTCCACACAGAGAAGTTTCTTACACCATTTTGTTTTAATTATGTAGCCTTGATAGAAGTTGTTGCAATGCTTTTATTATGTATATGATGAAGTGATCATTATGCTGCTATAGCTATGTGAGCTTTAAGTTTTGAGCATAACATTTACAATTGTCTTTAACTTTGTGAGCTTTACATTGCGACGTCTTTTTGTTGTACTGATAGGATCACTCATGGTTTTTATTTGAGTTTTTTGCAAAACTTCCTTTTTCTCAAGGTGAGCTAAGACTTTTTAGGTTTAGACTGCTATGTTTATATCTATGACAGCAACGATGTTGTTGCATTTTTATTCTTGCTGATATATTAATTCCTATTGCCAGGTTTTGTTATAAACTTTATATCTTTTATATTTTTGTTATCTACTAGTTGTTGTATCTTTCGGCTTTTCCCAGTTAGGGGTTGCCACAGCGGAACTCTGGTCCGCTAATGATTGGCAGTAGATTTTTACGTACCGGGTTGCCAGCCCTGACACACAACCTTCAACGAAGGTACGCCCATTCACACGTCTCCACACAGAAGACGCTTTAGCTGAGAATCGAACAGGACAACGTCTTACTGTGAGGCGACAATGCTACCCACAGCACCAGTCTTACTGTATTTTTGTTATCTACTAGTGCTTGTCTTATTTTGGATCACTAGATAGGTCGTATTTGATTAGTGGGTGGGCGAATTATGTTTGGTTGATATGACTATTGAATTTTTATGCGACTGATTTTGGTCCATATTTTTAAAATATGTTAGGAAAATGTTTGTGACTATGGTCTGAAGAAGCAGAGGTGACTCTGCCTACGTGCTAACCTTTATACTTTAATAAAGTCTCTTGTGTATAAACAGCTACAGCTGGGTTTGGAAGGAGTTTTTCTTTTCTTTTTGGACTTGGTTGTTACTATTTACTCCAACCTTAACTGAGTTGTCCACAGTTTTCTGTGCACTCTTAGGAAGGTATTGAGATGGGACAGGTCTAGGATGGGTCTCCAGGGACTTCCTTGGCACAAAGAAAGTACAGTTTTGTACCTACCATAAATGTAGATGTTCGAAGATCCACATTGCTGCAGTCATAACTAGTGGGTAGTCCGCTGTCCTCGGTCGGCCCAAATACCAAAGTATTAGGCTGGCGTCGGTCATGGACGCTTAGAGCTGACGTCTGTACGCCTTGGTACTAAAGCGCATGACCGACGTCATATCCCCAGTCTTTCTTGACCAAGATGTCAGAAGGCCCTAAAAAGAAAGGCCATAGCCAAAATACAATATTTACAACCCAAAACACACAACCACCCCAAACTACAGTGGGGAAAGAGGGAGGGTAAATTGGACTGCAGCAATGTGGATCTTCGAACATCTACATTTATGGTAGGTACAAAACTGTACTATGTTCTTCATCTCACATTGCTGCAGTCATAACTAGTGGGTAGAATCCCAAAGCAAAGGTAAAGGGAGGATGGCAAAATTATAAAGCATTGGGAGCTGCTAACATGCCCTGTAAAACTGCAGTGGCAAACCCAGCTCTAGATTTGGAGTAAAGAGGGAGATGGTAATGTTTAGAAAAAGTATGCACTGAACTCCAAGTAGCTGCCTCCAAAATATCTTTAGTAGCTACACCCCTTAAACAAAGCAGTAGAAGTGGCAGTAGCCCTAGTGGAATGAGGTCTGATTCCAGCCGGAATCTCCTTACCATGATGAGAATAACAAAAGCAATACAATGGCCAATCCACTTAGAAATAGTTTGTTTAGAAACAGGTTTCCCTGAGATCCCAAAGCAAAAGAAACAAACAACTGTTGAGACTGTCTGAACCCTTTAGTTCTGCTCAAATAATAACGCAACTGCCTGTGAATATCCAAAGAATGCAAAATTTTTTCCCCTTTATTTTGGGGATCAGCATAAAATGTAGGCAAATGAATAGATTGGTTTAAGGCCACATTTGAAACAACTTTAGGCATAAAAGTAGGGTTAGTACGTAGGGATACCCTATCCTTATGAAAAATCAGGAAGGGCTCAACTGCCATTAGAGCCTGTAATTCAGATACCCTTCTAGCAGATGTAATGGCCAACAAAAAAGCAGTTTTCCAAGACAAAAACTTCAACTCAGATGTAGCTGCAGGTTCAAAAGGAGGTAAAGTGAATTTTTCCAACACTAAATTGAGATCCCAGGAAGGAGTAGGAGCTCTACGTGGGGGTCTTATGTTCTTTGCCCCTCTAAGAAATTACTTAAACAAAGGATGAGAGAATAATGGTGGGCCACAATCATAGTGAGCAGAAATGGCTGCAGCATGAACTTTTACAGAGGAGAAAGACAAACCTTTGTCCAGTAATTCTGTAAGATACTGAAGAGAAACACTCAAATTAGGTACTGAAACATCAAAGCCCTTTGCTTGGCTCCAAAGAAAAAAATCTCCTCCATTTATCAGCATAAACTTTCCTTGTACTAGGCCGTCTGGCCTCCAAAATAACATCCAAAACTTGTTGAGGAAGCTGCGACCCTCCAGGGTCTAGAACAGAATATGCCAGGCTGTCAGATGCAGAGACTGTATCCTGACATTGAGGAAATGATTGCCTGCCTGGGACAAAAGGTGTGGAATTGATGGCAAAGGCCAAGGAGGCTCCCGTACTAAACTCCTCAGCAGAGGGTACCAGTGCTGACGTGGCCAATATGGAGCTATTAGAATCATGGAGGGCTTGTCCTGTCTGACCTTCAAGAGCACCTTGGGAAGGAGAGGCAGAGGAGGAAAAGCATAGATGTGAAGATTGCTCCAACTGAATGATAGAGCATCCACTTTCCAAGCCTTTGGATGAAACAGCTTTGTGCAAAACTTTGGCAGCTGGAAATTTAGTGGAGAAGCGAACAGATCTATGTCTGGAGTCCCCCAAAGCACTGTCAACTGTCGAAATACATGAGGATCCAATTTCCACTCGTGGGGATCCACCATCTGTCTGCTCAAAACATCTGCTAAGGAGTTCTGTGCTCCTGACAGAAACCTTGCCTGAAGAGTGAGGTGCAAACTGAGAGCAGTCTCCCACAAAATCATAGCTTGCCTGCAAAGAGGGTACGAATGGGTTCCCCCTTGCTTGTTGATGTACCACATGACAGTTGTGTTGTCTGTTTGAATCAACACATGTCCTGGTTGAAGTAGATCCTTGAAAGCCATCAATGCAAATTGGACTGCTAACATCTCCTTCATGTTGAAATGCAAATGTTGAAGTCTGGCAGGCCACGTGTCTTGCACCCATTTTCCATTGAGGTGCGCCCCCCAAGCCTTGTCTGAGGCATCTGTCGTTAAGATCTGACTCGCCTCTGGTCGGGCCACAGAGAGTCCCTTGTTTAGGTGACATTCCTGAGCCCACCACAAAAATTCCTTTTGAATGCAAGGTATTATCTGAATGACAGTGTCCAAATCGTGGCAGTGTTGAGTCCACACACTTTTGAGATACCATTGTAGCTTCCTCATATGCAGTTTGGCATTGGGAAGCACGAGAATACAAGATGCCATGAACCCCAAGGCTTGAAGGACTGTCCTTGCAGTCAGCCTGGACAGGAGAGACAATTGTTGGAAGTAAAGGGTAAGATTTCTTTGCTTGTCCGGGGTCAAAACGCCATCTGAGAGGCTGTATTCAGTCTCACACCCAGAAAGCACATGTCCTGAGAGGGTACTAGACTGGACTTTATTTCGTTCACAGAATACCCTAGGCACCTTAACACTGCCATAACATACTGAAGATGGTGAAGTAGCTTGTCTTTGTCTTGAGCAAGAATCAGGCAATCGTCCAAATAAGGATAAATTTGTATTCCTCTTAACCTTAAGAAGGCTATCACTGGAGCCAGAACTTTTGTGAACACCCTGGGCAGTAGATAAGCCAAAGGGCAATGCAGAGAACTGATAATGTAAAGTCCTAGCCAAAACGCAGGAATCTCCTGCAGCTGGGCCTGATAGGAATATGAAGATTCGCCTCCTTGAGATCCAGAGTTACCATCCAGTGATCTTTGCCTAGCAGAGGCAGAAGTTGTTGCAAAGTCAACATTTTGAATTTTGGAATGTCCAGGTATGTGTTGAGAATAGACAAATCCAGAATTGGCCTCCAAGTGTTTCCTTTCTTTGGTACAAGAAACAGGCGAGAATAAAATCCTAGGCCCACCTCTGACGGAGGGACCTGCTGGATAGCCCCCATTTGTAGAAGTAAAGAAATCTGTTTGTGAGCCTCCACCTTTTGCTGAGGAGGAACGTCTGGCATGCCTTTGAAAGGGGGCAATGTGTGGAAATAAAACTTGTAGCCTCGGTTTATAATGTCCAACACCCATTTGTCCTGGGTGACTAAAAGCCAGTTTTGCCTGAAAAGTGCCAACTTTCCTCCCAGAGGAGCTGCCAGACAGGAAGGATCGGGCAGCTGAAGATGCAGGTCATTGGGTCTGTTTACGAAAGGACTGGCCCCTGCCTTCACCTGTAGACTGTGCAGGGAAACTCCACGTCCTAGGCCTAAAAGAACCCTGTGCATGAGCTCTGCCCCTCCCACGTCTAAATCTACCCCTAGATTGTAAATCAGAAGAAGGGTAAGCCCATCCCTTAGTAGGCCAATTCCTGCTAAACTTAGGGGGCTGCACCTGCAAAAAATCCTTAACTGTCTGCATAGACTTAGCTTTGTCCTCCATTTTCTTCAAGACTGACTCCACAGGAGAACCAAACAAAACTTCAGACTGAAGGGGAGCATCCAAAATTCGAGCTTTAACATGCTCTGACAAGTTCTGATCCTTAAGCCAGGCGTGCCTACGAATAACTGATCCAGTGGCAGCCACCCTGGAAGAGGCCTGTAAAGCATCAAAACCACACTGCAAAGAATGCTTACCCACCTGATCAGAGGCATGAACCAAATCCTGTAATTCTTTACACTCTATGCCCTCTGCTAAAGCATTTACCTTAGATTTCAACTGACTAAGGAGAAAATTCTGGTACTTCAGCATATGAAACTGGCAATTCAAGGCCCTCATTGCAAGAGTGGAAGAGGTATACACTTTTTTACCCCACCTATCCAAAGCTCTAGAGTCTTTATCCATAGGAACTGGATTCTTTACAACAGAAGCCCTGACACCCTTAGGTCCCTGGCTAATAGTTTCTGGGTCAGCCCTAGGGCTCTTATACAAATATTTATGAGCCTCTGGCACTCTGTAATACCTGTCTGGCTTAACCGGGGCAGGAGGCAAAGAGTCTGGATTAAGGGAAGCCTCAGAGAAAACATCCTGTACAACATCCAAAACAGGAGGTATAGCCAAGGGCCTATGTTGTGGTAAAAATAAGAATTCCCTAAGCCTCTTTCGGGAATCTGAGAAATCCTGACCTTCCCATTTAAAATGTTCCCTCATAGAATGCAGGGTTTCTGAAAAAGAAAAATCCTCTGGAGGGGAAGCAGAAGGACTAGAATCCTCTGCTTCTGAATCAGAATAAGGGGGAAAATCCTGAATGTCTTCAGCCGAAGACTGAGTAATCTGAAGAATGTTCCAATCCTTCCACCTCTGGCTCCACCCTAGGCCTCTTATCTGGAGTGGGCATAGAACCTCTGATCAAGGAAATCAAATCTTCTGCATTTTTAAGCATGTGTTTTTTAGGTACAGAACCTGCAGAGCTAGGACTGACGCCAGAGGAAGACAAACCAGGCCTGGCCTTGGAAGGTACCTTAGCGACAGATGGAGAAGGCCTAACCACCTTATGTAAAGAAGGGATTACAGCAACCTGAGAGGCCCCCTCAGCCTGACCCGACTCCTGAGAGGCCACATCTTGCAAAATTAAAGGTTCCCCCTGAGACTCAACTGAAACCTCGGCTGGATCCACAGATTCCACCGTGGTTTCTAAAGAACCGGCGTCCGGAATGGACGACTCATCCTGCCTGGACTTTAACGATTTCTCCTTACGCTTCTTAGTGGTAGCGGGCGTCGGAGGATCTGACGGCATATTGTAATTACACCGCTTACCGAAGACAAGCCTAGCACAATCTAACCTACGTTTAATGGTGCGCTTATTAAATTTAGCACAAAAGCGACACCCGACTACGTCGTGCTCAGGCCCCAAGCAAGGAATACAGACAGAGTGGTAATCCCTATGAGGTATCTGTTTCCCACAAGAAATACAATTATTCACTTTTACTGACATCCGGATTTAACTGAGGCAAGAAAAGACAAAAATATTCCCCAACGGGGTACTTAGCCCAACTTGGTTTTCGGTCTGAAACTCAGAATACGAAAATTTCAGGACGCCGAACGGCACTTGCAAACGCTGCTTCTGCTTCGGACCATGCGGCAAGAAAGACTGGGGATATGACGTCGGTCATGCGCTTTAGTACCAAGGCGTACTGACGTCAGATCTAAGCGACCATGACCGACGCCAGCCTAATACTTTGGTATTCGGGCCGACCGAGGACAGCGGACTACCCACTAGTTATGACTGCAGCAATGTGAGATGAAGAACATCAACCTGGAATAAAATCCGTTGCCTATTTCGTTTTTGGGAACACTCTGGATAGTCCCCTTGGTTCAATAATTGTAACAGAACCTCTGGGAACAAGGCAAGTTGTTCCCTGGGAGGTTGAGGGATGCCTCTGAAGGAGGGGAGTTGATACCACACCATGAAGTACGCTTTTTGAACAATTATAAGAGGACTCAGGCATCTTGGGCTATGCTTTCCCAGGCTGGTAGGGATAGGTGATGGGAAAGTTGGATGTGGGTGGAAGGAGGAAAACAGCCAAAGAGAGGACAGCTTGTCTGGAAAGGGCCAGTTAGGTGGCAGACTTGTCAGTTGGGCCCAAGGCTGTTGCGGTCCCCTGTCACTCTTTTTTGTTCTGGGTTGTGTGTGACATAAATGTCTATGCACAAGTACAGGATTTACAAGAAATAGCGAATACAAACTGGAGCGAATACCAAAGAAAACCAAATTTAATATGAGCGCTTTCGGAAAAGACGATGCTTCTCCTTCATCAGATACATAGAAACGTAGACTTTCACGTGCTTTTATACTAAAGCGTCGTCTCAATTAATTAATTTAAACAAACATATAATGCATCCATTAAAAGAGAAAAATACATTAAAAATGACTGATAAAACGCATATCATAAGTAATTATCAGAGTTCAATAAAACTATTATACTCATTCAAACATGAAGAGATTATAGAAATGTATGCAACTAAGAAAAATTGTACACAACTATAAAAAGACCTAAAGGGTAATATAAAATATTCCAAAAAAGGAGGAAATACACCTAGGTATTTTGTATTGCTATTAGGGCTTCAGAGTTTATAACAAGTACAGGATTTGCAGGGTAATTTCTTTGGAACTTGAGTACTGGGGAAACAAAATAGGTTTCAATTCCTACAGTTCCTTATACTTTTCTTGCCATGATTTGAACAGGTTAGCAGCTGCAGGTCCAACTTAAAATAATTTATTAGCTTTTCAACTGGTCTGACCTTAGAAAAATGGGAAAAACATGGATTGAGAGTATGGTTAGTGTGCTATAAAAATGGCTGATGGGGCAGGGGGTGAAATTGAGGCTGAAAGGAAAAGCACTCAAGCAGCTCAATGAACAATATGGTATCAGTACAAGATGAACCATTTCTTCTAAAGCAGTACAAGTGCTATTACCCTCAAGGATGTCTGGATAATAACTCTCTCCAGACTGTTTTCATCCTGAGCTTATTTAAAATTCCCAGTTAGGGGAATAAGTGGGGATGTCTGATTGGGGGAGGGAACTGATAATCAGTAGGCATGGGGAGAAGCATAGAGAAAAAAAAATCTGGGCCGAATAAAAACATTGCTCAACTCAGCTGATGATACTAAACTCTGTCACACTACTTCAATTTAACAGTCCTTCTTGAGGGTTTGGAATGCCAGAGAGAAACTAGCCACCTCACTGAATTTCTCTTGGTTGCTAATTGCAACCTTGTGTTTCAGTTTGCCTAATCACCTTAGGCAGAAAATCACTGAAGTTCCCCAAAATACTTTCATTATAAACATGAGATTAAGAAGTCTCTAGAGGGATTTGGTGGTTTGAAAATAAAGAGTGGGGACCAAGCTATGAACTGGAGTTCAGAAGGAAACTTGTCAGAGTTAGTTACAGGAATGTATATCAGCAAAATACAAATACTAGCAGTAGGATTAATTCTAGTATGACTGAAAATCACAAGGGTGCTGCACTTTCACCAACACAAAAAGTTAAAGTTAAGTCCCCCACCACACCCCAGCAGCATGAAGCTACTTTTTGCATCCACATGGATACTTACTGGACAAAGACAGTTATTTATTTACTGGGGGATGTAAGCAGTTCCAGTAAAGAATTTTAAATGTCTATGCTGTGGGACTACAGAAATCAAAGGGTTGAGGCTGTTTGAAATGTCACATTCATCAGCAGACAGATATTTCAAACACAAAGGTAACATTGTTCACTTGTGAAAGAAAATGACAACTTAAAATACAATGCAGATGTAAGAAGGCACAAACCTGTTTTCCAGCACTATCCTTAACAGCATCTCTAAAGAGAAAGCAGCATCCTCCTCACTGTAGGTCTCTTCATCTGGTGTCACAGAGATAAGAGCCTAAATAAAAAATACAAAAATGAATAGATATCAGTAAATGAACAACTGTTAGCAGCTCCTCTGACAATTAATTCAAATTGCTGGAAGATTTTGGTAAAAACAAAGGGAATTCAAATAAATGTGTTGACTATAGTCTTGATCTACAAATATATATGCCCACCGAGTCTCATTAAGGCAGTATTACTCAGAGTAACTATACAGCAGGAAGCAAAACATTTCAGAGATGCTAGTGACAAGGCAGACTCTACACGTGTAAATGACAGCAGAAGATTATTTTTCTTTATCAGCTGTGTAGTGTAATCAGCATGCTCCATGTATTACATAACTATAATATGATGGATGGCAGTTTGTGGCATATGACTAAAGAGATGAGCCTGCTTCACCTTGTAGTCCTGGGTTTGATTCTATCAGTCTCCCATTTGCCTACTATTTGCCTCTAAGAAAGCCACTTAATCAGACAATACTCTCAGGTCAACTCTGCAAAGAAGCTGTTTTACCTAGTGGGTCTGTCTGGTTAATAAATATCCAAAAATAACTTGCAGAAAACGGCGCATTAAACAACTATGTAAAAGAAATGCCGCACAGACCACCACAAAGCCGTATTTTAATCAAGTTTAAATGTTTTCATTCTAAAACTGGTAGAATTTCTTCAGAAATAGTTGTAAAGCTGCTTTACTCCATTTAAAAACCCTCAATGGCACCAAACTGAGCTCTTAAAGAGAATTATTAAAAAGAGACAAAAAAATGCATAAATACAAATAGCCAGTGGCGGCTGGTGACTTCAAATCACAGGGGGGGCTGCAGGAGACGCTGAATGGGTGGGGTCAAAGGGAAGGGGTGTGGTCAACCATAAAGGGGAGGAGATATGCACAAAAAACTAACTTTAATTAAATACGCTGCCCTGGGTGGCAAACCATCATTATGAAAGTCCAATCAAGACAAAAATAAGTGTAGAAGAATAAAAATATTTCAATGCATTGGCTGCATGACAGCTTACTTAATATCTAGATGGAAACAAAAGGTTGTGAGGCATGAAAAAATAAATTACTTTTTAAATACATTACTGGAATGCCAGTCAAAATCAAGTATAAGAAAAACCAGAAGCACTCAACTCAAACCACTTCTCCTTGCACTGCAGTTCTAATTATAATATATTCAGCTTTATTAAAGTACCAAGCAACATGCTGAAAGTAGAAATCTATGTGATGCCCCCACTTGTAAAAATGTTTCTTATCCAAAAAAAATCTGCTGCCTGACAACTTGTTTCATGGGGAAAACATGATAAAAGTAAAAAATGAAAAGAAAACAAGAAACAAGCTCAAGATACATTGCTTAAAGGATTACTGTACAGGTTATGGACCACACATGATTAGCATTCTGTTTAGTTTACGGGTAAAGTCTGTAGAGATGACTGGAAGTCTCCAACAAGTGTAATGAGCTTTAAAATAATGGAATCCTGTCCTTTAATACCCAAGGCTTATACATTATCTAGTCAAGTATTCTCTGCATGGCAACAACAGAAAGGCTTTCAATGTTGACAATTCTTTAACAGTATGCTTATTAAAGCTTACTTGCATCTTACGATGTCAGACAAGCTTACCTTATGGTCATTAAAGCATTGCTACTTAAACACAGAGCAACAGGCACTTTGAGTAATAAGCATAAATCAACAGTACAAAAATATGACAGAAACCAGACCATTCTGCAAAATCAAGGACAGATGAAAAGCCACTGTAGTACTTATGCAGTGTGTCCTCCCCATCCAAGGTAGATACAACTACTCCTTGCCTTGCTTGGACACATCCAGAGTCACTACATGGGGGAGTGGGGTGCAACAAGCATGTCACAATTTGAAATCTCTCTGGCTGACTGTGATGGCCCTGACACATTTGTCATACCTCTCAACCTCAAGAGCAAGAAATCTGGACAAAGCCATACACAGAAGTGGGACAAAGGCACAACAATAAGGACAATTTTTAAATATTGCTCTAATAAACTTAGAAAGATAAAAGAATGGGTCTTGCATTAGTATGAATTTTCTGAAGGGTATAAAATCTGAAACTCAAATGTCTGCCATTTTCTAACTTCAGTCTTTAGTGATTTGTCACTAATTTGCCAAAAAACACAATTTTATGAAAAATGGACCAAAAATGTGATGCAAAAATATAAAATAGACACACAATACAGCTGCTACCTGTCAAAGAAGGGACAGTTTAATATTAGTACTGCTACCTTGAGCAGCTGACAAAATAAAAGAATCTACATGCATTTCAAGTAATCTATAACTTTGATTATTACAGTTATTTCTTAATTGTAAACCCTCCATGTTTTCTTCCAAAATTGCTATTTTTGGAGGGATTATTAGGGGAAGAGCAACATTTTGAGCCAAAAATTGGGGACAGTTGAGAGGTTGGCTATGCCTAATTCTATAAAGCAATTTATTTGCATGTACCTCTCAACCTGTTAATGCAGTAAATCTGAACAAGGCCAAATATATTGGGGGCACATATAAACAGTACTAAAATTGCTCTTGTATAAATTGAGACAGTTGATAGAACGGCTCTTACTTTAACATGCATTTTATGAAGGTTATGAAGTCTGAAACTTATTATTTAGTGACTTCTGGCAAATCATTTAGGAATTAAAACTACAAATTTTATGAACAACAAACCAAAAATAAGAAGCAAAAATCTATTCATTCTTTGAAAATCTGGACAGTTGGGAGGTATAGTTCAGCTGGGCCTGTCTGAGTTTTCTGCCCTTCCCCCCTGACAAAATAATGGTTGAATGGAGCCTCTGCAGCCATTCCAATGAACCATTACTTGGCTATTTCACTCTATTTACCATAAACACTAATGTGCATACTGCTTTACTTCAATGATGAGTTGGACTTCATTTGAAAGTTTTATTTTGTATTTTACAGCACAAACATTAAGTCATCGGTTAAACAAAGCAATGCAGTCTCACAATGAAAACTTAGCATTAAAACTTCTCTGCCCTTGAAACTCACATTCATTGAAACAGCATTGAAACCCACATTCAAAGAAAATACATTTTGCCAGTGGCAGATAAAGATTAATTTTGGGCTGTTTTGAATCATAGGCCCCTTGCATATGAAACATACATGTGCTCTTTGATACACCTTCCTCATTGTACTAAAATTATATTCCTTGTACAATACAGTACACTTGTTAGAGGGTGTTTTAAATTTGTTTTGAACATTTTTCCAGTAAGCAATGAAACAAAACATATGCACCCATAATGGCAAAACTGCCCAGTTGAGAACATTTATCATAAAAAAGTCTACTCAGACTTCCACAGTCCACCATTATTAGTAAATATACACAATTCCACAGTCCACCATTATTAGTAAATATGCACAATTCTACAGTGCACCTTTATCAGTAAATATGCACAATTCTACAGTGCACCTTTATCAGTAAATATGCACAATTCTACAGTGCACCTTTATCAGTAAATATGCACAATTCTACAGTCCATATTCAGTGAATTCAGTTCTTGCCATAGCTGTCAACCTTAGCACAAAAACCTGGACGAAGCCAATAATGGGGGAATACAGTCCCAAAAATAGGGACAAATTTAAAATATTCATCTTATAAACTTAGAAAATTGCTAGAAAAAAAGGTTGTACTACTATGTATTCTGAAGAACATGAAGTTTGAAATTCAAATGCCGGTCAATTTTACTGCGGACAGAACAAAAACAATTTTCAGCAGAGACGAAGGGATTAATACTGCAGACACGTCTTTGTAAAATGGCAGGGCACCAGAGCAAATCCACACAAACACAGGGAGGAGATGCAGACTCCACACAGAAGCCACCCCAACCAAGAATCAAACCAGAAAACCTATAGCTGTGAGGCAACAATACTACCACTGCACCATCAAATCTGCAAGGAATTAAACATTCAGAAACCTGAAGTCTGAAATTCAAATGCCGGTCAATTTTACTGCGGACAGAACAAAAACAATTTTCAGCAGAGACGCAGGGATTAATACTGCAGACACGTCTTTGTAAAACGGCAAGGCACCAGAGCAAATCCACACAAACACAGGGAGGAGATGCAGACTCCACACAGAAGCCACCCCAACCAAGAATCAAACCAGAAAACCTATAGCTGTGAGGCAACAATACTACCACTGCACCATCAAATCTGCAAGGAATTAAACATTCAGAAACCTGAAGTCTGAAATTCAAATGCCGGTCAATTTTACTGCGGACAGAACAAAAACAATTTTCAGCAGAGACGCAGGGATTAATACTGCAGACACGTCTTTGTAAAATGGCAAGGCACCAGAGCAAATCCACACAAACACAGGGAGGAGATGCAGACTCCACACAGAAGCCACCCCAACCAAGAATCAAACCAGAAAACCTATAGCTGTGAGGCAACAATACTACCACTGCACCATCAGAAAACCTATAGCTGTGAGGCAACAATACTACCACTGCACCATCAAATCTGCAAGGAATTAAACATTCAGAAACCTGAAGTCTGAAATTCAAATGCCTGTCAATTTTATTTAACATTTGTTAATCAGGACAGTCTGACTTGGAACAAAAAAAAAATTTTCAGCAGAGGCCCAGGAAGAAATAATGCAGACATGTCTTTGTAACATGGGAGGACACAAAAGCAAACCCACACAAACACAGGGAGAATATACGGACCCCACAAAGAAGGAACCCCAGCCAAGAATCAAACCTGAGAACCTGCAGCTGTGAGGCAACAATGCTACTACTACACCATCAAATATCAAGCATTGCAACATTTACAAACCACAGATATTATGAGGAACAGATCAGATCAAATATGAGGCAAAAATCTGCAATTTTTTTACAAATGGTGGTGGGTAGGGAACTCAAGTCTTTAACACCTGCATACAGGGTTCAAGCCTGAGGTATTCCCTACCACACCACCATAAGCACCTGGGGCATTTTCACACACACACACACACACACACACACACACACACACACACACACACACACACACCAGTTAAAAGCACCAGCCAGCTAATACACACACTTCAGTTAAAAGCACCAGCCAGCTAATACACACACTTCAGTTAAAAGCACCAGCCAGCTAATACACACACTTCAGTTAACAGCACCAGCCAGCTAATACACACACTTCAGTTAAAAGCACCAGCCAGCTAATACACACACTTCAGTTAAAAGCACCAGCCAGCTAATACACACACTTCAGTTAAAAGCACCAGCCAGCTAATACACACACTTCAGTTAAAAGCACCAACACATAAAGTAAAATGCACCATACACTTACCTGTCTGTTCTCCATACCATATCCTGCCCGCGCAATACTCACAAAGACCCGCGAGATCCCAGTAAAGCTCCATCCTGACGACGAGATCCCAAGCTCCCTCCCGAGACTGTTCTGACTGCTGCTGTTGCAGTCCGGACGCGATATATCCTCCCAGCATGTCTGTGCACTTTAAAAGTGCACAGACGTCTCCTTGTGTCCCTCTATGGGTCCTGCCGGACTGCCTTGAGCATGCGCATAGACCGACGATAGTCAGGACTACTGCGCATGCGCGAAGTCCGCGAAATTTAAAAAAATAATTTTTTTTGTTTTCTTTTTTAATTTTTATAGTTTGAGGGGGCTGCAGTCCGGCAGCCCGATGCCACGAGCCGCCCCTGCAAATAGCTAAAAATACATTCAAATAGCAGCCTTTCAATAAGAAATTGTAAAAGCCATACCAGGTTTAGTAAAATTTATTAAAACAAGTATGCATACTGCATCCTGAATAGAAAATGAAATAATAGCAACCTTACCTTTTAGAATGGGTTTAATGCTAACAAAGTAGAAAGCACCAAATAGACCAGCAAGGCAGCACAGAGTTCAATAAATTTATTGAATACTTGTATGAATAACAGACTAGTTTCGGCAAACAGCCTTCTTCAGTGTAATACAATGTAGTCAAGTTCCATTTCAATCATCATTTAAATACTTAACAAGAGCCAATCAAAATTTTTTTGCTCATAAATATTCATTAGTTTGAAACATATTTTAAATTAGTCATGCAAAAATGCAGTAGATAACATATATACTGAGTAAATCAGTCCTAAAAGTGAGGATAGACACCCCAAAGAAATGCAAGCATGGACTTGGACAAGTTATTAATATATTATAGCTTATCCATCCAGCCATATACTCATATTTATGTTTATATCAAACTGTATTTGTGTAGCCATTGGCACTGGCTACTAAACAAGTATTCATCAAAAGCACCAAGGTATAGTACAGCAAATACCTGAATTAAGTATGCTCAGACAAGCTATGTCAGAAAAATTACTTACTAAATATCTCAAACCCCTATTGGAACATATAAGATCTAGGCTGCAGGACACCACTCAGTTTCCACAAATAATCAGGGAGATCCAATTGGAACCAGAATGGTATTTATGTACTTTGGATGTAAAATCATTATATACAAGCATACCCCACTGGGCGGGTCTCCAATCCATACAATACTGGTTGGAAAGGGCCAATCTATATTCACCGGGTTTTAACACTCTTCTGATATGTATGTCTGAACATGTGTTAAATAAGAATGTTCTGTATTTCCAAGGCCAATGTTACTGGCAGCTACAAGGAACAGCTATGGGGGCATCTTTTGCCCCTATATATGCTGACCTTTTTATGGCCTATGTCGAAGAATATATGATTTATGACTTATCACATAACATTTTTCAGGTGGAAATGGACATTTGGAGACGTTACCTGGATGACTGCTGGTTGGTGTGGCGGGCTGATGAGGGTTACCTAAGGGAATTTGTTGAGTATCTTAATGACAATGTCTGGGGACTTGAATTTTCAGTGACATATGATAAAAACACCATTAATTTTTTGGATGTCACTGTATATAGGAACCCAGACAATACCTTGTCTACTAGGGTTTTTCGCAAGTACCCGCAATATAATACCTTGTTACACGCATCAAGTTTACATCCCCGTCACACCATCAGAAGTATTCCCATATCCCAAATTTATACGCATTAAACGGCTCAGTTCCAACATTGAGGAATACCAATCGGCCAGTAGGGATCTCAGTCGGAGGTTTATCCATAGGGGATATGATAGATTTGATATTCTATCTGCTCAGAGCAGAGCCAACAGTCTTGAAAGGGATAACTTACTACAATATCAGAATAAGAACAAAAATCAATCATCTCGCAATACATGTGTTAGATTCATCACCACTTATAGTAGAAACATTAACATGATCAGAAACATTATTAACAAACATTGGAATATTCTACTGGCTAATGACAAGCTACGAAGTATTTTGGGACCCCGTTGTCTTTTTTCATACAAACGTGGTAAAACCCTAGGCTCTTACTTCTCACATTTCAAACATATGGCAAGTGGGGGGACGACCCATAAACAATTGACACTTCATGGTGATGAACTTATTGGTTCATTCCCTTGTGGCCATTGTGGATCCTGCCAGTATATGCTTAAATCGAAGGAGTTTACCAGCCGTAATACCAGTAGAATCTTTGATATTAAGATCTTCGGTAACTGTAGTAGCGATTGGGTGGTGTACCTGGCTTCTTGTTATTGTGGGGGATTTTATGTTGGACAAACCTCTAGAGCTTTGAGATTTAGAATGAATGAACACCGCAGTGATATGAAAAATCATAAGGAGACTAGTGCCTTATACCAACATACACTGAAACATCCTCAGGCCAGGTTCACCTTTACGGTTATTGACCGCATTTCTGGAGACAGAACCAACAAGCAGGGTTGGCATGGGTTACTGGATCAAAAAGAGAAATATTGGATTACTACATTGGGGGGTCTATTCCATCCTGGACTGAATGACCATTTATAGGAGAACATGGTTACTCTCTAACAATAATGTTGACAAATCTGATACCAATCAGTGGATTAGATCTGTCTCATGTTTTCAGGTCGACCTTTATATATGGTTAATGAACACACAAATGTTCTGGTTTGGTATTGATCATGGGCTCTACCTCTATAATACATATGATATGGACAACGTCCATGTGAAATTAATGACCAATCTGAACCCCCGTGGTTGTAGGTACCCAATATGTGGTCCCCTGACTAGCATTCATATATGCAAGCTTAACATTTCTTTATTTATTACTTTAACCAGTTGCACTTATTATCATATCAGTAGTTTTGGAGGTCAAGACTGTATGTTTTGGGTATTAATTTTTGATGTAAGTTTCACAGTATGTATTATGCTGATCACTTATTTTGTATAATTGCATACCCACATACATTTATATGCGTATATTCGCCTCAACCCCCTATACATTGGCTTTATATTTCCTTACTTTTCTGATATAGCATGTCTGAGCCCGCTCTATCTAAGTACTTGATTTATAATACCTTGGTACTTTTGATGTATAATTGCTCAGCAGCTAGTGCTAATGGCTACCTAAATACAGATTGACACAAATATGAATATGAGTATGTGGCTGATGGATATGCCTTAACATACTAATAATTTGGTCAATTTTATGCAGGTATTTCTTTGGGGTGTTCATCCTCAGTGTTCAGGACTGATTTCATCAGTACACATGTCATGTTACTATTAATTAGTTGCATCTAGTATCATGTTATTGGTCTTGGAGGCCAACACTGTATGTTTCGGGTTTCAATCCTTGATTTAAGCCTCACATCATGGATGATGCTGATTATTTATTTTATTTTGTTCCATTATACACCCACGTACATTCATTCATGTATACTTACTGCAAATGCCCTTTTTTTCCCCAATTTTTCTGACATAGCTTGTCTGAGCATACTTAATTCAGGTATTTGCTGTACTATACCTTGGTGCTTTTGATGAATACTTGTTTAGTAGCCAGTGCCAATGGCTACACAAATACAGTTTGATATAAACATAAATATGAGTATATGGCTGGATGGATAAGCTATAATATATTAATAACTTGTCCAAGTCCATGCTTGCATTTCTTTGGGGTGTCTATCCTCACTTTTAGGACTGATTTACTCAGTATATATGTTTATCTACTGCATTTTTGCATGACTAATTTAAAATATGTTTCAAACTAATGAATATTTATGAGCAAAAAAATTTTGATTGGCTCTTGTTAAGTATTTAAATGATGATTGAAATGGAACTTGACTACATTGTATTACACTGAAGAAGGCTGTTTGCCGAAACTAGTCTGTTATTCATACAAGTATTCAATAAATTTATTGAACTCTGTGCTGCCTTGCTGGTCTATTTGGTGCTTTCTACTTGGTTTGGACCGTGCAATCCCTCGTGCATAGGACTTGGTATGCCCTTTAATGCTAACAAAATCATTAACACCTGGCACAACTGCTACATTAATTAACAACTGCTAAAAAAATGTATCTTGTTCTAATCCAGGGGTGGGCAAACTTTTTGATTTGTGGGCCACATTGAGTTCTAACATTTGACAAAGGGGCCGGAACAGGAGCAGATAGATGGCATGCTTTGAAAACATCACCTCATTGGGGGAAAAATACACATCTTGGGATATGGAGAAAACATGTGCTTTAATTTCCAATGAAAATGAAGAAAAGCATTACAATAAAATCTCTGACTTCGAAATGAGTCTTTAAACACTGAAAATCAAATAAATGACCGTTTTATTTTAAAGCACTGAAAGTTCTGTTATCCTTCAGGATATCACCATCACTCTCCTCCTGACTGTCTTTTTTTTCAAAAATGGTAGGAGATGCAGATGTACTTGTCCTGTTCCTTTTATTCTATTTGTTTCCCCGGTGCCAAAAGTCAACAACGACCAGTGCAAGGACGAAACAGTTGCAGCAAGTCAGTCTGTGAAGCGTTATATTTGATCTGCGCGCACTGTTTATTTTAACAAGCTTACTCCAGGGAAGCTTCATGTTTTCGATGGTAGCAGACACCCGTTCAAACAAGTCCTCTCCCCGTGTTTGTCCTTTCAGAGACTCCATTGTCAAAAACTCCTCTGTTATTTCAAAAGTTTCGTTGATTCCTCGGATAAAAATGAGGAGCTGAGCAGTGTCTTTGACATCGTTGCTTTCATCCAGTGCTAAAGAATAAAAAGTGAATGACTTTGCCTTTTTGTTTAATCTGCTGGTGATATCTTCATCTATTAGTTCCACACGGCGAGTCACTGTCCACCGTGATAAACTGATTTTCTCAAATTTGTCTTTGGTCTCCGGGCACAAAATACCTGCTGTCTCTACCATACATTCTTTTAAAAACTCGCCCTCAGACAATGGTTTGCTGGCCTTTGCTATTTTGAATGAAAGCATAAAACTGGCCTTGGTACTTGACTCTTGAATGGCAGTTTGACGGTGAAAAAAACTTTGCTGAACCTTCAAATTAGCTGCCACCTTCTCAGCAGCAGCTTCCCGTTCTTTTGTTGAGAGCTTGCTAGCATAATTAGCGTGCTTTGTGGCAAAGTGACGGCTAATATTATACTCTTTAAAAACTGCCACAGTTTCTTGGCATATCAGGCAAACAGCAGATGATCGGTGTTCAGTGAAAAAATATTTAGTTGTCCACTCCTTATTGAACACTCGACATTCTCTGTCCACTTTCCTTTTCTTGGGTCCACTCATCTTCATAGAGGGGCGGTGGGTCAAAGGGTAAAGTGCAAACGTGGAGTAATAGGCCTACGCTTCACCTCAACAAAGCCAATATATCTAGAGTGCGCCATCTAGTGAGGAAACATCAGAATTGCAGGGGAAATAAAACATTAACAAGGTTAATTTATTAAATTTTTTCAAGTTTGGCGGGCCGAACCAAAACGTTTAACGGGCCGCATGTGGCCCCCGGGCCATAGTTTGCCCATGCCTGTCTAATCGAAGCTTCTAGTCAACTCCCCTAATAGGGACTGGGATTTTTTTTCTAAAATTGTAAAAAACTAATTTTCTAAAATGTTTGTATACTCTAAAATGCTTGAAAAGGGTATTAGTAATTTCCTCTTTTCATAGTATATGCGTTGACAGATTCTGGTCTTGAGCAGGTCAATGGTTTTGCCTACATAAAATGCAGGGCAGGACGAGCAGAAGGCAATATAAACAAACTCCTTTGTTTTGCAATTATAGTTCTCATTAAACATAATCAGCTTTGGGCATCCTGTGTCTGAAAAGTGGGAGACTTGTAAGATGAATCTGCATTGCTTGCAGGCCCCAAAACTTTTCATCCCACATTTTTGGTGACCGTGTTAAACACTTCTTTGTTATTTTCCAACAAACGTTTTTTAAAGTTTTTACAGTTTTTATACACAAACCTGGGTTTTTGCCCCACCTGGTCCAACAAGCTAAGAGTGTAAAAAACAGTGTTCCAATGACTGGTTATTGCTTTTTGAAGGGAGAAAACATCCCTATTATATTGAATCACCATAGCTTGTGATATGTTGTCATCTTTTGCTTCCTTGTGCTATACAGAATGTGGGTTCCATAGCAGTTGCCCATATTCGGTAATTCTTTTCTCCGATGCCCATGTAAATCACTTGTCAAACAATTCTGATGGGTAGCCACGATCTTTGAATAAACCACAAAGCTTGAGTGTCTCCTCTTGAAACATAGTATCGTCCAATACCCCTATGCTGTTTGTAAGAACAGCTTCAAAATAGACAAATTTATTGGTGAGTACAATCTCCATACACTGGTAAACCAAACTGGTGTCAGATCAATTCATGTGAGAGCCTTTTAACATAGTTTCGAGGAACCAGTCAAGACCAAAATTGTGGGATACAATTGTAAAAAGGTCCCCGATGTCCATTGTGACAAGTTTCAGATAAGAAATCAGTTCTGGCCAAGCATTCAAGGAAGTGCCAGGAGTCTTTCAAAAGGTGCCTTTTGTTGTTAAAAAAGTGTTTTAATTTCAAGTCCACATATTTTGCAAGGGGCTCATTTTCTTAAATCCTACTGAAGCCAATACACGTCTAAAGAGGGGAGGTCAGGAACACGGGGATCCCAAATATCACAAGGATCCTTGGGATCTTGATGAGAAAGTATGTCCTTGTCTTAGCTCCCAGATCAAAATTGATAAAGATGTCATCCAAAATCAAATCAATGCCATGATAGGCTATGTTTATCTCATTTCATGATGCCTCAGAGAAAAATTCCCCATTTTTCAGGTATTCCAACATTTTCAAGGAATAAATGAAATGATCCATTAACACAACCCCCCCCCCCCCTTTGTCTTTCTTCATAATACGCAAATTCCTGTTACTGCACAGGGAGAAAAGCAGTTCTCTTTCCACTACTGTAAGATTATAAAAGGTACGCTTCTTACCAGAGCACCATTGCCTAATGGTAATTTTGCAAAGATGATCGAACAATAAAACAGGTGGTGCCAAGGGTGGGTTGTATGTACTACTATTGCTCTCTTCCACATTCACCGCACTGCTTATGTTAGGCATCATGGTGCATTCAAAGTTAAATTTCCTTGTGAAAAACTTTAGTTCGACCAGTAAATCCACTACTTTGGGCTGGCAAGAGGGAACAAATTTAAAACATTTTTTAAAAAAGGTTTGTCAAAAGCTGGTGTTATGGTAGTGTGAAAGAAATTGTAGATGTTAAAATCGGAGGAATTACTATTTTGTTTTTCCCTTTTTTCCTCCAGTTTCTTGGATCTCTGAGGGCTTTCTGCTGCCTCAGATTTATTAGTTTCATTGCTCCTAGCAGAATTACTATGTTTTAACCCACAGAATTCAGTAGGTTTCCTAGACATAATTTTCCTTGGTGGTTGGGGTACACCATTTTATTTAAATAGTCATTGATGTCCCTAAAAATCTTTTTCTGTTTTAGTCTGAAACCTGTAGTTTCATAGTGTTCAAATTTCTCCACTGCTTGTTTAAAATCTTCTTGGTGGTAAAAGAAGAGTATCCTTTCATCTAAAATTTTAAGTTAGTTTTCCAGTTTACTAAGGTTCTGCAAGTTTCTACGGATCATTATTTCCATGAGTTCAATATCAGCTCGATCAAAAAATTCCAATAATTCATGGTGGAATATGGAGCCATAAGTCACTCCATTAGGGTATTTGTACATTCACAAGCCTTTAGGAACACACTTGTTCTGGATGCAACAATTAAGAAATAAGTTGTCCATCTGAATGCCTTTGTATTTAATGGACAGTTTCTCAACAGATTGAATTATATATTTTAAAATTGTCTCTCAGTTGTTCTTAGAATACATATTATGATTAACAACAGGAGTCACATTATTAAGATCCATAAAATTGTGTTTAGCCATAAAAAAATCTTGCAAGTTAAAACCCACAGCATTCTCAAAAACATGCTCACAATTTATCACATTCTCTGCAGTTTCAGACCCCATGGGTGGTCCTTTAGAACAAACCGCAGCTGCATAAGATACTTGTGGTTCAATAAAACCATTAGTAACAGAGGAAGGCTTATTGTTAGAGTCCACACCTGAGTTAGAATCAGTCACCAGGGAATCCACTTGTTCCATAAGCTGGTTAATACACTACAACAGTAGGGTCAAGCTGAGCAGTGTGCCTTCCTTGCCTGTAGAAGCAGTTGCTGTTTCACAAACTGGTTAACAAATATATAAAATAAATAAATAAATAATGAATATACAGAAATGAACCCCCACCATACTGAAAAACAGCCTTGCCATGTATGCTGCCCCAATAGGTGCTGAAGCTGTCTATTCTGTCCTGTTCTTAGAATACTGGACAGATGTTCTTGTACAGGGTACTGACAATCATGAAAGGACTAAGCTGTAAGCAGCTTTGTATACATACTTCTTACATGACTTTATTATTTTTCACAGAAACATTTTTAGAAGCCTGTTGCCAAGTTGCTGATGCTTTTTAACCAGGATATTCTCTTTTTATCTGAGGGCGCTTCTAGAAACCACTAAGGCATCTTCAAGTTCTGTGGAACTAGTAACCTACCATCTGTATCAACCACTGCAAATTTTACCTCCTTCAACTACCAAAATGACAATGTACACTGTCATTCTAACAGAGATAAGGAGCTCATACATGCAACAGTATAAAGACATAAAACTTCTTAGCATTTTCATCCACAATATGTAGAAAATGACAAAAATGAAATGTACATTACTTCTATAACAGAAACAAAAAATCATATTGTGAATATTAATTAATTTCAGACCAAACAGTCAAGGTAGTAACATGCTTAACATCACAAGGATCAGATGCTGTCCTTACCTTCATAAGTTCTTGTAAAGACTCCAGCTGAAGAAACTTGCTCTCAGTGATCAGCTTCTCAGGATCACACAACTAAAATAAATTAAGAAAAAGTACATAAAGTCAAGACTTCATCACGGCTATGCAGACTGTGATGACATAAGGTAGCATTCTCTGTGCCAGGGTTTGTAGGGCAGTGCATGTGTGTAACATATGCTAGCACAGCTAGCTGGAGTTTTGTAAAGAATTTTCTGTAATTTGGCTATCAAACTGATTTGCACACATGCTTGTGTTAAAAATGCATTTGTAAAGTTGCTTGTGTTAAAAATCCATAAACAGTGGGTCCTGCTGGACAGAAAAGATATATACATGTATGTTAGTATTATTATAATTGATTAAATGTACATGTTTTAACAGAGAATTCTGGAAGGGAAGAGGTTAATCTCAGTCCAGCTACTTTTGAAAAAAACAGGTTGAAATTTAAATGAGATGGTTTAGGCATTAAAGATTTTATCTTACAGGTCTGATTGCAGCCAGGGACAAAAATGTCTGGGAAAACCAGGACTAGGAATCTTACTGCACTGTCCTAAGGGGTGAACTAATTGCTACCCTGGAAGTGTGAACCTTTTTGAAATAGTTTTATAGTTTTCAGATGCTGCAACAGATCTTAGCAAAGCTCTGGATGTGTATTGTACCAGTGTCAGGTGACCAGATGTGATGGCATTCTACAACCAACACTGAAAGGATTTTTTTAGATATTATTGAGAGAGACTCCAGAACTCTTGCAGCAGCACTTTGTTTTTCGGAACTTGTCAGGAAAGATCTCTTACAGATATCTCATCTTGTCTTGCTGTAGTAAGCAACTCAACACACTTTATCTTGCCTTGCTTTAGCAAGTAACCACAGAACAGTAATTCTTTAATCAGTCAGGAAAAATAGCGAGATTAGTTAAATATTGCTTTTCAACAAGAAAAAGTACTCCACAACCACTCGCCCGAAAAAAAGTTTAAATGCACGTAGTCACTGAACGTGTAGAAGTTTAATTAAAACACGCAATGTTTTTGTCGCTCCTCTCGAGCAACTTCCTCAGAGAAAAGATAAAACAATTACAAGTTGTAATCAGATTTAAAAAAATGCTCAACAGTTTAATTATACTAACCAATCAGGCTGCTACTTTGGTGATTAGTTTCCAAGGAATAAGTAAAATTTTTAAAGCAACACAGGTAAAAAAATGAAACAACGAAAAATCAAAACTTTAAACAAGTAAAACCTGTCACAATACTGTAGTGTCATCTGAAATGTTTTCCTGTCAACTCCTTAATGAAGTTAAATACTACAGTTTAAAGCAACACATGTAAGAAATAAAAAATCAAAATAACACAACGGAAAATATTAAACAAATAATATTTGTCACCATACAATAGTATCTAAAACATTTTCCTGTTAACTCCTTATCAAAGCATGTACTATTGTAAAATAAAAGTTAACATAAAAAAATTGTATAAAAAAGTATAAGTATGTATTAACATGTAACAGATGCCTATCCACTAAGGTGGTTGAAAGTTACCTCTTTTTTGGTTAAGTATCATGGTCTCAAATAGCTCTTTAGTTTTAGTATACAAGCTATGTTACAATTATCATTGAGACCTGGGTAAAAAAAAAAAAGGTGTTCAGTGACAACTGCCATTCAAGTTCACGACATTCTAGCATCAGTGAAGTAGGTCCCCCTCTAATATCATGATTAATTTGATCAATAAATAAAAATTGAAAAGAATGGTCCCCTTTCATGTTAATGTGTTTTGCTAAAGCATTGTTTTTTCGGGCGAGTGGCTGTGGAGTACTTTTTCTTGTTGTTACAAGTTTGGTTAAATATTGTTTTTCTACATGTGTGAATCTATCCAATTGTGTAATTTTTTAAATCTCCTGTGATTGAAACTCTGGTGTTTATTGTAACGAGATATTCAGTATTCTTATGTTTTCTATTTTATTAATTATTAAATGTTTCTATACCTTCATTGTGGCTGGTCTTTTAGAGTACACTTTTAACATCTTAAGAGTACCTATGCTTATTTTAGTGATACTGTGGCCACTCCTGAAAGTCTTGTTGCATTGATCAAACTCTACCGTTTCTATTAGTATTAATTTTACTCAGTATATTGGTACACTTGTAAGAGCCTTAGAGTAGCTGACTGGTGGTAGCATAATTAACTTACAGTCTGGGCAGAGGGGGCACAGCTGGTAAATCTGTGCCAGCCTTTCCCAGGTAGGTAGGTAGGTAGGTGTGTGTGTGTGTGTGTGTGTGTGTGTGTGTGTGTGTGTGTGTGTGTGTGTGTGTGTGTGAGCTACCTGGAACAGAGACAAAAAGCTCTAAGGTGGTCATTGTGGAGTCTTGTTTGGGGCCTGGAGAGAGACAGAGTCCAGCGTCAGGTCTGCAGTGTGCTCCCTGTGTGCCCTTACGGGAAATTGTGCAAGGAGAAGAGAGCTGCATCTGAAACTACTGTGTGAATCCATTTTTGCTCCTAGTGGCTGTCCCTCACCGGCATTCAAGTGTAAAATCCACCACAACTCTATGCAGATCATAAAATGTGTTCATACTTCAGTTTAGTTTATGCTGCAAAATGCAGCTCTTGTCCTGCATATTATGTGGGAAAGACTGAGCGAAAATGTAAACAATGGGTGTATGCTATGCACAAACATAGAGAGACCAGTGCTTTAGTTAAACACTTAAATGATTTCCCAAGCCATTGGTTTAAAATTGTCATACTGGAACAGTTTAAAAAAAAAAAAAAACTTGGGGGGGGGGCATGGGGTATTTTTTTAGAACATAGAGAGTTGTAGTGGATTTTACACTTGCATGCACCTACTTCTTGTGAGTTAAAATTAAAAACCTTTGATAGCTATATATAAATATTTATATACATTTTTTTTTTTAAATGTATTGTTAAAAGTATTTCATTTTAATATGTTGTTGTTTTATAATGCTATGTCTTTAAGACTCAAGCGGTTGGGTTGGGTTGGGCTATAAAAGAGTTTGTCACATTGTCTGAAGAAGGCTGGTATTTTCTAGCCGAAACTGCTTAATGTAATAAAGTTTTAAAAGGAATTCTGCCTTCTGGATTATTACTATTTTCTCAGTTACTGGTTCTTGTTGCTTCTTAACCATAGCTTCCTTTCTTTATTTCCACCCTATTTTTAAATTCTACCTTTATTCTATCCCTCTCCCTAGCTATATTTTCAGAAGTAATTTCTATCCTCTCGAAAAGCTCCTGAATAATCTCCACTACCCATTTCTTAAATTCCTCTTTTTTTCAACAGATAGGTGGGAAAGCACCAGTGTCACGTTTTTATTTCATTACCCTGTGTTTTTATTTTAGTTACAACTGGCGCATAATAAGAAATAGTTACTGGGTGCATATCAAAACCTTCAATTAAATGCACATGTTCCTGAGAAATGTAAATTCTGTTTAGCCTAGCCCAGTTTTTATATCTTGGGAAATATGTAAATTCACTCCAAACTCCTGTTACTGAATTTACATCTTCCATGCCAAATATTTTCATAAATATCTTCACAAATCTATCCTCATTTGTTATACTTTCCCTTCTGGGACCTCCAGACACATCAAAACTGCTGCAAGTCAAATTCCAGTCACCTATAAGTAATTTTCCTCGTTGAAAACTGACTATTTCTCCCAGAATTTTCTTAAGCTCCACTGTAACAGTTTTAGGTGGAATGTAAATGCATGCCAATGTAATCCTCCTCCCTTGCCAGCTGCCCCTTAGTACTACATATCTTCCATTATTATCTTTTTTCCCTCTTCTATCACTATTGGAGCCTCACTTGCAATTAGTTTAAGTACTCTTCCTTTATCCCAGACATTCCACCGAATAACCATCCTGAAAATCTTTCTTTATCAAATTCACATGTTCGGGTCTTTCCAAGCGTGTTTCCTGTAAAATAGCTATTTGCACTCTACATTAATGTAGTTCATTATTCTTTCTTTTTTGCATTTATCTTTGATACCATTGGCATTTGAAGATACTACAGAAAGCATCATTGTATTAAAAAGTTATTCCTGCTTTTTACGTACGACACCTTTTTGTTAAATGTAGTTCAAGTGTTTGTTTCACATGCATGCAATGTCTGTCAGGTTTAACTTTTATATAGTTGTTTCTTGTTATATTCATTTGAACCTATGTTACATCTTACAAAACTTTTTGTTTTATTGAAAATCCTCAAACAAAGAAAACAAACAAACCCCCAATACCCATTAAAACCAATTAATACAAAGACACAAAACTATGTACATCTTCAAATATTGACATTTTACCCTCCTAATAGGAACAAATGTCCCCAAGCTGACAGCTACACTCAGACTTGATTTCTTGATTTAACCTAAAAAAAGTTTTTATGTCTTATGTTTTATGTTTTATGTCTAAGAAGTTATGTCTTACCATAACGTTCCATCTGTGTTTTCGATCTTCATCTATTCTTGACTGATGGGTTATGGCTCCGATCCTCGGAACTGATCCGGCTGTTATACAGCTCATCCCAGCCAAAAACGCTTGAGCTAACAGTCTGCCCACAATGCCCCTCTCTACATTACCTCAGATCAAGTTTGCAGACCTACAGACCAAAAGAGGGAAACCAAATCCAAAAGAGGAGGCCATGCCAAGGAGTGTCCTAATAGAAAAACCTAGGACAACAGATCACTCCGCCAGGAATCCAGAGGAGGGGGGGGGAGGTGGGTGGGACGCTAAGAATAGATGAAGATCAACAACACAGATGGAAAGTTATGGTAAGAAATAACTTCTTTATCTGATGCTGTCAATCTTCATCTATTCTTGACTGATGGGACACAGAGTCTCCAGCTACTTTAGATCCTGGGTGGACCTATGGAAGGATATTCTTGAGAACCAGGCGGCTCTTCCCCTGGAGACCAAATCCAATTTGCAATGAGTAATAGAGGTATGCTCAGTAGCCCATGTTGCTGCTGTGCATATTTCACTCATGGAAACTTTAGAATGGAAGACAGCTGAGGTAGTCATAGATCTGGTGGAATGTGCCTTCACCAGCATTGGAAGCTTTGTATTTCTTTCATTTATAGCAAAAAGAATCTAATCTCTTAACTATTTTGACAAGGTAACCTCAGAGCCAGATTTCCCTAAGGTTGCACCAGAGGAGGAGACAAATAATTGTTCTGATCTCCTAAATTCTTTAGTTCTGTTCCGATAGAAACATAAGTGTCTGTGAACTTCTAAAAGGTGTAAGCAATATTCACCTTTATTAGAAAAATTTGGAGAGAAAACATGTAAGTTTATAGCCTGATTAATGTCGGACTCTGAGACCACCTTAAGAAAAAAGATGGATTTGTCCTGAGTGTAACTCTATCCTTATGGAAAAGTAAGTAAGGGGTTTTGAACATAAGGCTTGCAATTCAGAAACTCATCTCCCTGAGGTGATAGCTATAAGTAAAAGTGTTTTCCAAGAGAGGAACTTTAAGTAACAACTAGCTGCTGGTTAAAAAGGGGATAGTACTAGTGACTGCAAAATAATAGTCTGGTCCCATGGTGGTAGAGGATCTTTAAATGGGGGCTTTAACTAGATAGTTCCCTTGAGGAAGACCTTACAAAGTCTGAGAGAAATTAAAGGTATATCTACGAAGCTATTATGAAAGTTAGTGATGGCTGCAAGAATGACCTTAACAGTAGAAGTGGAAGCCCCTTTACCAAAAAAAATGGCCAGAAATTCTGGAAGTTTTTTTTTCCCACTAGGTCTGATAAAGGGACTGAGGCCATTATCACAAGCCCAGATCGAAATCCCTTCCATTTACTGAGGTTGAGATTCCTGGTGGATGGTTTATGGGATGCCAGCAACATTTTTCATACTGGGGATAGACTATCATTATGCTTGGTGACTAATGGAATTGGTGGACCCAAGCAGTTAGCTTGATACTTTGAAGAATGGGATGCACCAGTCCCTGAGGGTGAGAGAGAAGATACAGAACTGAGTCCAGAATCCATGGACGGTGAACTTGATTAGGCCATAGGAAAGGAAATCAAATTTGTTGAGGCAACAAGGGTGCAATGAGGATTACTTTGCTTCTCAACCTGGCGGCTTTCTTGAGGAATCCCCCTGAGGGGGGGGATTAGGTCAAACTAGATTCTGCACTTGTTTTGGGGTGAAGCAAAAAGTTGCAGTAAGGCTGGCCCCAGTGATAAAAGATCTTCTTCGCTACCTTGGAATTGAGAGACCACTCGTGAGGCATTAGAATGCATCTGCTTAGTTTGTCCAGCATCATGTTTGAACTCCCTGGGATGTGCGTTGCTCTCAGAAAGCGGTTGCAGGCAATGGCCCATTGTCACACTTGTGGGGGGGGGGGGGCTTCTCAACACATGGTATAGGATTCGGTTCCTCCTTTCTTGTTAATGTACCATACTACACACATGTTGTCTGATTGAATTGCAATTGTTCCTTGAGTTATGGCAGAGTGAAATGCTTGCAGTGCTAGTAGCCTTCAGATCCAGAAAGTTGATATGCAGATTGGGCTCTATCAGGGACCAAGAGCCTTGAACTGTCATTCTCAGATAATGCCCCCCACCCCATCTGGGAGGCATCCATTGGTCACTATGGCCTTGAGTTGAGGAGGGACAAAGGGACAGCCCAAAAGAATTTCCTCAGATTCCATACACCAGGATAGGTCTTTTTTGCAGCAATTGGTGATAAAAATGGGGTAGTTTATTGGATGGATTATAATAGACCACTGATTTTCAAGAAGCCATTGCAGTAATCTCACATGAAATCTTGTTAACGAGACCTGAGTGATTGCTGCTGCCATGGACCCTAACGCTTGAAGCACTAGCAGGGCTGGTACTTCGAACACAGCAGAAAATGAACTTGAGATTTTTATTTTCTGCAGCCTATGGGGAAGTAGAGAGGGGCACACAAGAGAGTGTTGAGATTAGCTCCAATAAAGTCCATATTCTGAGAATGGGTAAGTTGAGACTTTGTAAGGTTGACCATGATGCCTAGCTGCAGAAACACTTGTAGGGTGAATTACGTCACCCGAAGCAGTAGATATCTGGTGGAAGTGGTGATGAGCCAGTCGTCTAGATATGGAAACATCTGGAATCTGTGAAGCCTCAAGTAAGCTGTTACTGCTGCCATACATTTGATGAACACCCTGGGGGCTGTGGTGAGACAGAAAGGGCAGTGTCCTAAACTGATAGTGACTGGCTCCTAGCTGGAAGTGGAGAAACCTTGAGTGTTTGTCCATTTTTTATGTGGTAATACATGTCTTGAAAGTCTATAAATCACATCCAGTCATTTTCCTCTAGAAAGGGAAGCACTGACTGAACAGTGACCATCCAGAATTTGGACTGCTGAACAAATTTGTTTAGAATGCTGAGATCCAGAACTGGTCTCCAGTCCCCTGTCTTTTCTGGTACTAAAAACAACTTTGAGTAAAAACCAGATCTTATCTGGTCTGGTGGGACTTCTTGGGTGACTTTTTTCTAGAAGCTTTTGTATTTCTAAGTGTGCTTGGTCCCTCTGACTGGATGGAACATCGAGGAGTTTTGTTTTGAGTTTTTGGATAAAGAACGAAGGGGATAATGTAACCTCTGGAAATAATTCTTAGCACCCAGGTATCTGTGATTACATGTCACCAGGCTGTTGGGTGCAAAGAAAATCTTCCCCCGACTGTCTCCAGAGGCAAACAATTGGGCCTCCTTTCAGGAGCACTGATAGGGTTGGGGGTAGAGAATGACTACCTGGAATCCTGGTTCTGCGGGCCACCTCTGCTTCTAGGACTGCATCTTCCATTGGAACACCCCCCCCCCCTGCCCAGAGGGGAGTCCGTACCACGTGTGTTCCAGAAAGTCCTCTGGGACTTCTTGAACCACAACTTCCCATTCCTCTGATTTCTGAAATAGGCTCATTGGGGAGCAGAAAAATGTATACCCGCTGCAGACAGGGTCTTTCCATCTTTTTCACACCTGAATAGGGTTTCTTGAACACTGGGGCCGAACAAGGAGGATCCATCAAAGGGAGCACTGACGAAGAAAGACTTGAATGGCTCCGCAAACTCACACAGGAGCATCCAAGTGTGTTGTCAAATTGCAACACCTGAGCCTGTTGACCTGGTCGCCCTTTTGGCTGTATATGCAATTAGCCTCATGGACAAATTACAGATAGACTCCACTGTAGCTAACCGGTTGGCCACTTTTTCCTGGACCACCTCAGCTACTGCTTCTACTAGGGTATCTGACAGCTCCTTGACCAAATCCCTCTGAAGGCTAGTAAAATGTGGCAAAAGGAGGGAGGGGGGGGGGGGAGAAAAGAAAAAACAGCAGCACACATTTACAATCCTAGTACACTTAAAATAACTAAAATAACTGAGATAACTGTACTTTATAGCATGCAAAGAAAACCATACACCAAAAAAATGGTACTAGTAAGAAAAAAATGCAATTTTTTTTAACTTACAGTTAACTTTCTCCCCTCTCTTCCCCTCACCAAAACATTTTCCAAACATTAATGACATGAAGTAGAACATATAATTTAGAGTCCCCCAGAAGTCCAACAAATTCTGAACAAGTCCAACATTTCCAGATTTGCTTGTTCTGTCATATTTCACAAATATATTTACTGCATTATAATCCCACATTAAGTTACTAGTTTTGTTACTGTTCATTTGTCTCCCAAATCTGGTCTCTGCTTCATTTTCAACATACTCTCAATTCTTCTAGTCAACCCTCCCTTCCTTCTCTCCCAACATTTTCTGTTGAAACAGTGGAAAAGGTTTTACAGGTACAGTCTCTCTGCGGACTTTATTACCACAAGAAGCAGACTCTCATCCTGTTTCACAGTTCACTTTTTGTTGGGCAAACTTTTATATTTCCTCCTTAGCATGTACTTCATCAAAAAATGATTTTGTCCCTCCAGGGAAGAATACCTGAAGACAGCTGGGTGCAGCAGTTTGAAACTCACATCTGTATCTCAACATTACCTGAATAGTGGAATGAATTTACTTCTGTCTGGAGTAGAGAGAGTAATCATTCTCCACAAATACACTGCTGTCTCCTACTTTTAGTATTTTGTCCTTCTGCCACAGTTTTGTCAGTATCCACTTCTTCTGCTGGTAGGATTGCATCTTTACTACTAAAGGTCTAGGGTGCTTTGTCATAGCCAGGTTTGGAGCATACACACAATGTGCCCTTTCAACTAACAACTGCTGTAGAATACCAGTCCAGTTACTTATTTGTGCTTTAATAAAATGAATGCAGTCTCTTCCTTCCAGCTTCTCTGGTAAAGCTGAAAATTTCAGGTTTTCCAGCCGTGCTCTGTCCTCTAATTCTATTATTTTTTTAAACATCTCTTCCTGAGCAGTCTCATATTCAGATAGCTTCTCCTTCATTTCAACTTCTGATTTTGCAGCTTTACACCCTTCATCTGAATATCTATTTAAAGCTTCTTCCATTTTCCAGCCTTTTGTTGTTTCTGTTGATATACTCCATCAGTGTTTCGTTTATTTTAACCAGGTCTGTGTGCAGCTCTCTTATTATCTTTCTGTAGGTTATTGGAAGTCATGTTTGAAGGTTGCAATGTTTTCTGCTGAACAGCTGCAGAACTTTCCACACTCAGTGTTTCTTCCTCACTTTTTGTAGCTGATTTTTTCCAGGTGCTCTGCATTTCTTTTTTTCCTGGCATCCAAGCAGTACACTTACTAGCCAGTTACTGAAATTTACCCATAAACACAAAAGTTTACTGTCCTCTGCTGAGTTTCTGTTTTCACACTGGGAGAGCTAGAGTAAAGCTGTTACTCAATGTGCAGCCATCTTGAAAGTTCACTAAGCAACACCTTCCAGGGGTTCAGACCCTTGGTGAAATTCAGTAATGGTAATAGGTATCTTCTTCCTCACTAAAGTATGAAGAATCCCCCTTGGTCCCTCAGATATAATCAGCCAAGGTTCCCCCTCAACATAAGGAGCAGATGTTTGAAAAGCCTCCAGGGAGGTGCAAGAGCTCAGATCCATGCTGGCCTCTGACGAGGTTACAGCAGAAGAATCAAAGGCAAGCACCAGTCTTCAGGGTTTTCACTGGCTTCTAGAGAGTTGTCCAGGGGAGCCTGGACAGCAACTGGATCAGCCCTAATGTTTTTGGTCTTTTTCTTGGCAGACGTCTGGCCCTCTGGATGGGAGGATTCTGCCATAACACCCAAAATCAACAACTTAAGTCATTGACTCTCAACATATATGGATAAGGAGGATAAACGTATATATACAGTCTTAGGTACAAATGCCTGACAGAGCACTTTGTACTGTTATGGAGGCACCCAAGCAAAAAAAGACAGGTTATGATGGCCTTTATGGTGACTTTGCCTCCCACATTGACATTTTTCCTTCCTGGATGACATGAACACAAAGGGTCTATATTATAACAGCGAACACTTAAAATAGTGAACTCTGTATAATCGACCCAGAAAAACTGAAATGGCAAAATGCCGAACATATGCCAACTCCGACATTGCACCAAAGTGGAGGAAATGGCAAAATCCTCAAAACGGCCCAGTGATTTTTTTCCCCCTGGGGAAAATAATTGCTGTTCCGTGTTTTTGGGATTTCGCCGTTTCGATTTTAAATGGTTGATGAAACAGTATTCGCTACTTTAAGCTTTGCTAATATAATAGGGGACTGAACACAAATACCAGAAAAACATGAAAAAAAAATGAGAGAAGAAACTCCAAAGGGGCACTTATCAGGAAGCGGTTTGTTAATCAGCACAGCAGAAGTGCGTTCAGACCAACGTTCGATAATAGTGTTCAGACTGGCAGCAAAGACGTTCTGAGTGTTTACATCCGTATGTCACCTTAATGCCCGACGCCTTACTCTGGGAGCATGTGTGTGACATATGGTGCCTATACGGCCAAAAGGCTTTGGTATACCGGACAGATTTTGGGCTATCCTTGGTGGGAAATCCCTTATTTAAAGAATACTGAAACAGTGATATGGAAGGACATCAGCAGTTATCACTGAATAAAACAAGTACAAGTGCAATAAATTAAGAAAATATTCTTATCTCAGCTTGGATGGCTCTGGATGCAGTTAAAACATTTGATAAGTGTTGCAGAATTATCTGTAAATGAACAAAGATCAACTCATTCAGTCCACAGTGCAACACTCAATTCCATCTAAATTTTAAAGAATTTTAATATCCGAGACAAGACTACCAGTCATCACAGAGCTTACAAAATGATTCTCAGGAATCATCTTTTGATTAGTGCTTTTCTTTTGCTCCTGTTGACAGAAGGAGCAAGGCATTGACTCTTGGCATCCTACAACTGGGCAGTGCATATTGAACTTCCTTGGTAGTCTTGGTAGCAGTTTGGTAAGAATCTCTTCAGGCCCTTGTGCAGCATGGCTTTCTGTTGTGTTGAGCTATGGTATGTGCTAACCAAGATAGCTACCAAACAGAAAAATATAACAAGTATAGTGAATCCATCAACATCTGGGACAATACTACTTGACAGGATGCAGCCTGAGATTAGTGCTACTGCTTTGCTCTCCTTCTATGAGAGGAGCAGCAGAGGATCACAGACTCCAAGCTGCTTACAGCTTTCCTGTGACCAGCACTATGTATTAGCCAACAGGTAAACCACTACTACTCATCATTCTTGGCAGACCTAATTTGTTCTGCTCACCAACTACAGCTACATTAGTTACCATCAAACCTAACTTAACAGTATCCCCCTAAATACTTCATCCATAAATCTTCATGGTTTACTATAATAGTCTCCCTCCAACATTTGTGTACTCTGATGAGCTACAGTCCTCAACCATTTGGCAACATGGCTCAAAAGTCTGCTCTCCATCTGTGGCCAGTCTGATCACAGTAGTTACTCAACCAACTATCTTTTGCTTACCTGCTGTTCACTGCTTCTACCAGTTGATGGTACAACCTATCAGAGATGTAAATATTTAAGAAACATGGAGAAAAGCCTTTCATCAACCCAGTATCAGTACGCATCATATCTCCACAAACCACACCACTAGGCCTATAACTTATGCTGAGGTTATAAAGAAAATGTTTCCAAAGCCACCTATAACACATACCAAAAGATCCCACCCTACACCACACACAGGAAAACAGTTACTCCTAACACAGACGCACACTTTAAATCCACAAAGCTACCAAAAAGTCACTAGGAAAGCAGACCTAAGCCATAAGGCCCACTACATCTGTTTCTGTACAGGAAAACATTTTAGTCACAGATTACTCTAATTAAGCATACAGACTCCATGCTCACCAGACTGGATGCAAACAAGGTTACTGTAACCTGTCTGGTGCCATGATCTGTGATGTCACAGTGGCTGTAAGGGTCCTTACACCAGACAAATATCACTACAGTATAGTGGTTGCCCATTTAGGAATAAATTACTTCAGGTACTACATCCACAGGGACATGCATAGAAACATAATGGAACTTGCTGTGTATCCGATAGAGACAGGAAAGACAAAAGCCTTGAGCTGTGTCTTGCCTTCAGCTAGAATGATGCCTAAGTACCTAGACAAGATAATTGGTTTTAACAGCTGGCTAAGTGGTTGATGTCGCTGTAAGGGCATCCAGTATGTGTCAGCCTGGGATGAGATGGTTGGTAAGATTTCCCATTTGCCAGGGATGGCTTACACCTCTCATTCCAGAGCTTCTACATGCTGGCTAATGTTGCTTCTGCCACTGCAGTGCATTTTTCTAGGCAGAATCCTCCTGCTGGACATTCCTACATAGCAATCTCAAACCCCAATTCAGATAATGTCATGGTGGTCCTACTAAATGCTAGAAGTCTAAATAGTATGACGTCTGAACTTGAGGACTTCTGGGCAACTCAAACACATTTGTATTTGTGTAGTTACTAAAACAGGGTTTCAATGCAATGACAGCGTTCCTTCCATACTAGTGTTTAGCACTAATCACTTCTTCAGACTCTTGGTTAACTGTGAAGGAGTATTTATATTTGTCAGAAATATCACCACCTCATGTAATATTATCCACATCCATAACTTGGAACTCCTGGAGATACAAATCAGCATTAACAAATGTAACTGTTACTTCTTTGCTAGCTGCAGATCCCCATCAACATTTCCTAAAAGATTATGGAAATTACCTTAACATCACTGAAGGGTTAAGTACTAAACCAAATACCTCCTTGCTAAAGGATTTAAATGACCCAAGCATTAAATGGCAAACTTACTCCTCTAAAATGGATATGCTCCGTGGCTCCTGCAATTTGTCAATCCCAGTGTATTAGTGCAAACTGTAAAAATGCCCACTAGTGACTAATATCCCTGACCTAGTCCTTACCAACCTATCTCATGCCTGCATTCCACCCTGCATCTCCTCACCCTAAGTTAAATCTGACCAGAAGTCAGTTATCTTCTCTGTCAAGCCCAGTGGTACCACCCCATCACCAAATTAGATCAGTCTTTAGGGAGTTCACCAGGACAAACCTACTTCAGCTTGTAGAAGACCTGTACAACATTCCCAACAATCCCCTGCAAAAGGACCCAACTGAGACGGCTGTCACATTCACATCTGACTTTACTCACCTATTCACTCCAAAAACAACAGTGAGTTTAGGAACATCCACCTCTGGTGGAAGCCCTATATTAATAAACAGTATAACAAAAGGAAAATGATGAAACATGGTTAAAGAAAATCCCCCACCCCCCTTATCTCAGGACCACAATGATGCATGCCAGCAGGTAGCTTAATAGTAGTATTAGAAAATGTAAAGCAGAATACAAGCTTAAGGTTGCTACTGATATCAAAGGGAATTACAAATCTTGTTTTAGTTATGCCAGGAAATTAAGTAATAATGTCCTACAATGTGAAAAGTTCATCTATAATGACATCACATATTCCAATAGCAAGGATATAGCCAATATATTAGCAGGCAACTTTAGTACGGGACTTTACCCCACCTAACCACATTGTTCCCCCCCCAATATCACTGAAGATTTAGTTTCCTCTGAATCACCTAGGAACAAGTCTTAAAACTTCAAAGACTAAAATGAATACTTCCATGTTACCCAGTCAGTATACAAGGCAGCATTCTCACCAGTGTCCAATATATACTATCAGAGCCTCTAAACCTTTCGTCCTCAGTCTAACCACAGTATTTCTGCCTGATGCCTGAAGAACATCCATTGTGACTCTCCTACAAAAGGGTGGACACTCCACAAATCCATGCAATTGCAGGATCATCAGCCTTACTAACCCTGTATTCAAAGTTATGGAATGCATCATAACAGAACTCATTTATGCGGACAGAGGCAACTTAACTGGTATAGATACCATTCAGTTTGATTTGACGAACGGCAGATCCTGTCTCCTGAACCTAGCAAGATTCTTTGAAAAGGTTTCAGAGGCTGTGGACAGTATTCACTCAGTGCACACTTCTTAACTCAAGTTGGCCATGGCTTTTGACAAAATACCACATGCTGGTGTGATTTAAAAAAAAATTAGATAAACGATGTAAAACCCTATGCTACCCACTGGATTGCTAACTGGCTATGCAGCATAAGGTGTGAAAGTTGCCAGTACCCTCTATGAACATAAAACTGTAACTTGTGGGATACCACAGGAATTGATGTTGGGCCCTCCCCTGTTTGGCATTTACTTTGCAGAAATCCAGTCCAATATACAGGAAGTGTATGCAACAACATTTGCTAATGACTGCAAGCTGGGCACAATTATCCACTCACTGACTGTCACTAAACAGCTACAGCAAGGGGTGGAATATGCATATACCTGTTTAACTAAAAGAATGGTCTTAACTTAAATGCAAAAAAATTGCAGTGTAGTAGTATTCAATAAAAAAAAACTGCTCCCACTTCATATGCTTTAATTAATAATCCTCTTCACACAGACATGGTCATAACAGACCTGGGTACTTAACATGGAAAATTTTCTCTCACTCAATCATCATGGTTCCACCAAAGTACAGAAAATCCTTCAATCTGGCAGAGTTAATTTCCAAGAAAGCCTCTTCAAGATCCAAAGAAGTTATCTTGCTACTGTATACTTTCCTTATCAGACTCATCATTGAAAACAATGCCCCAGTGTATAAATCAAACGCTGTTCAACTAGAAAGGTCCTAAAGATAGCTTACCAAAACAATCAAAGGCCTTAAATCTTTCAAATATACCAAAGGATTAACAGAACTCTCATTATACTCAGTAGTCCACAGGCTGCTCCAAGGAGACCTGTGTCTTGCTTTTCAAGCCATGAAAGACCCAATTCTGTTTGACCTCTCTTTCTTTCTTTCCAAAACCAGTGTCTCTAGGAACACCTTTACTGGGGACCTAAATCTACACCAACAAATGAACAAGACTCGCTGGACAGATATATTAATTTTCTCTGTTTATTGTTAAAAAGGGCTATGTTTTATACAGGCAAGGTCTAGCCATCCCAAGGGGCTTAGGCAGCTATACATTCACAGAGATTTCAGAGACGACAATCCAGAGCTTATCTAAAAAATCCTGTGTTGATTTGTGACTGGTTGTGCAGTTGCCTGGTAAAATATTTATTTTCATTTACAACTTATTTTTTACCATTGCTTTTTTACTGTTCATAGGAACAAAGGGATACCTTGTAGACAAGATTTACTTTGATCTATACTTTGTTGTTTTACATCTAATTTTCACTGTTTGTTGAAAGAAAGGGATAGGTTTTAGATAGGTGTCCTCTAACCATCCCAAGGGCCCTAGTCAACTATAAATTCACACAGACTATAGAGAGGACGATCCAGAGTTTATGTGAAGGAATTCCAGCTTTTGTGCGACTTTCACAACTGGTCTGTCAGAGCAATGACTTTATTCTACTTAATTTATTATTTAGTTGAATGTTGTTTGTGTGACTGTTCTCACAGAAGCTGCTTTAAAAAATCTCTGTGAATTCTGTGGTAACTGATTTTGATTATCCTTTCTTTTACAATTCTTTATTCATTTGTAGCTGAAAACAGATTCCTTAAATGAGTATGAGATTAATGATTTGCTAAAGCACAAGTATCTTGTACAATGTGTACTAAATGCTATGAACATTTAAAGGTAACTCTTGACAACACTGGTGATCTGTGTTCTTCATGTCAAAAGTTGGATGACTTGCTTACCATTCTTCTTCTCTCTGCTTTTTTGCTTACCATTATTACTAGTAAATCTAGACTTACTGACGGACTTGCACTTGTGTACAGCTTGCTGAACTGTTGTTAGGTATATTAATGACTGGACTTGTGAGATAATGTTAGGCAAAGAGCAAATAAAACACATTTTTGAAAGGAGCTGTATTGTCAGCAAAGAACACTCAACCCCTGCTGAACTAGATACCACTGACAGCTCTGAAATTCTGAATACAAGTATTCAGCAATCTGAGGATTCAGAGCCAGTAGAAGAAAATAAAAAAAAAGAAAGGAAGGAAGTTCACAACAAATAACAAGGAAGAAAATGAAATTCAGTTATCCAGAACTGCTCACTGTTTGGTGACTACGCCAGAAAGTTTGAGTAATATTACCTGCATCTGAAGTGATCCTGAGCAAGAAAAACTGAATTAATTATTATTTTGCACTTGTATTTGCTTGTTTTCACTGCGTAATCAAAATATTTCTGTGCTGATTATTGTTTTCCCTGCACTTGTTATTGTTAAGCTACATTTTTCCACTGCTGTAAGGGATGCTGCTCTGCATTTGTAGTACTCTAAATACAATGTACCTACTTGTTTTCAGTGCTTTTAGGCATCTAATTTTATGGTTCCCTAACACTTGGACTCCAAATCAGTTATTTTACATTAAGAGGGTCAAAGTCTTCTCTCTTGTAACAGGATAGGGCTGATTTCATCAATCAGAGCTGGAAATTGTTGATCGAAAGCTTACTGTGTGCCTACCTGATTGTCCTTTGGATCGACCTAGTTTAAAACTTGTGTTTTTCTGCTTGTATGCAAGCCTTCAGTTTGCACGAGTCTTGTGTCAGTTATCCAGAGCTGCTCATCGTTCAGCGATGACGCCACAGATAGGAGAGATTTCACTTGCATCTGAAGCCATCTTCGGCAAGAAAAATGTAAGTATTATTTTGCACTTGCATTGCTTGTTTTCATTGCATACTTAAAGATTTCTGTGCAATTTATTGTTTTCCCTGCACTTGCTTTGAGTTTTAAGTTGCATTTGTCCACTGTTGTAAGGGCTGCTGTTCTGCATTTGTAGTAATTTAAACACACTGTACACCTATGGTTTTCAGTGCTTTTGGGCATCCAGTTTTGTGGTTTGTGATTCCCTAACATCTGGACTTCAAACCAGTCATTTTACATTAAGAGGGTCAAAGTCTGCACTCTTGTGGTAAGAGCAGACTGACTTCACCGATCTGAGGTGGGAATTCTTAATGGAAAGCCTGCAGGGTGCTTACCTGATTGGACTTTGGGCATACCTAGTTTAAAACTTGTTTTCTTCTACTTGTATATAAGCCTTGTGTTTGACCAATGCTGCTCTTCACGCAGCAGCAGTTTGTGGTGCTCTGTATACATGCAATCACCAAGTATTACAACTTCCTATAAAAACTGCCTCTGAAATTTTCCACAGTCCTGCACCTCTCAAGGAGCAACTAGTCTGCACAATGAGCAGCACTGCCATATTTAGTTAGCTCTAGATTACATTTTTACAACACTCAGGATCATCACTGCTCAAAAATCAACTGGTCTGGGTACTTTTGCAGCATCGCCAGATAGGTTAACTGTAAATCACACTAAGTAAGCACCCATCCCTTGTTTGGTTGCAAACACCCTCCATTCCTTTTCCTTGTAAAGCATATATTAGGACCCACAGCCATGGACAGGTACTTTCTTGCTATCTCTTTATCTAGTTTGGTAGACATGGGCATCCTGAGGCAATGCAGCAATTGCCTTATATATACACTAACAACCACTTAATTCTGGAACAGACTACTACAGTATGTGAGAGACGTAGTTACACAACGTCAGTGGAGGCATGGTTCTCGCATACAAACACAAAACACCACCAGTTTTGTCAGTGACACACACGCACAACCCTCACCAAACTTACAAAGGACCAGACACACAACTACATAAGCATAGGTGCTCGCATGCAACTTAACCAAACCTCAAAGGCCTCTCAAAACACAATCCTCAGAAACTCTACATGCTTACAAACAGCACAACACACAAAAACACATGTCATTGTGTCTCAACTACCAAGCCCAATAAGGCGTAATAACACACAATCCAATGTTTTGGCTCCACCAAACACAGACAAAACAGAAGCTTATGTGGGGGTATACACAAAGGTCCTGTACAACCAAATATACAACTGCATACAAACAGCAGTATCAGACTGAAATAAGCCGAGGACAAACTGCAAAAACAAGACACCCTGGTATAAGTAGGCTATACAGCAAAAGAAAAAAAAATATTTCTAAAAGTAAAATGGAATATGCAGAACACAGCAAAAACTTCCTCATTAGTCTAAATGAGCAAATCAGGGGACTAGTTAAGTCTTCATAAGCACATACTGAGGCAAAATTAGCCTCCCAACCAAAGGATAACTATTATTGCTTTTTTCAGTTATGTCTGCAGTCTTAAGGTCAGCAGACAAAAATCTGCAGAATTAATTGTATATGGCATCACCAATACTCAGCCAGAAGATATAGCAAATCTGCTGGCCAACAAATTCAGCTCAAATTTCACCTCCCAGTCATCCCCAGTTTCCACCCTCCAAAGAAATACCCTCCACCATTCCTCTACCAGTTATTATCAAAGAACAGGCCACCACTGAGCTCTCCAAAGTTAAAAACACAGCTTTGATGGGTCCAGACAATATCTCAGGATGTCTCTTAAATAATCTGAAACAGGACCTATCAGGCCCATTAGAATCTCTATTTAACCACAGCATCCAGAGTGGCTTTGTCCTGGTGGACAGAAGATCATCCCTCTGCATAAAGGACTACTATCAACTGACCCAGGAAATTACAGACCCATAAGTTTGATAAGTGTTGTATGCAAGAACATGGAAAGAATAATCATGGACCTGATAAATAACAACATAGGAAATCTCCAAACACTGGACCTAACCTGGTTCGGCTCTGTCAAGGGCAGGTCATGCCTGTTCAATCTGGTGGACTTCTTTCAGAAAGTCATTAGGGCCCATGGATGAGGGTAAAACAGTGCATACTTCCTACTTTGGCCTGGCTAAGGCATCTGACACATTTCCCCACTTGGGTATTACAGATACATTCACAAAACTGGGCATAAATTCCCTACTTCACTACGAGAATAGCCAAATGGCTCATGGACAGGACACATGTTGTTAGAGTGGGTGAATCCAGACATAGCGAGAGGCTAGTTACTAGTGGTATGCCACAGGGCTCAGTGTTATGACCTCTTCTGTTTGGAATATACTTCTCTAAAGTCAGGAGTTAATGTAGAAAGGCCTTTTCTGACTAGGTTTGCTGATGACTGCAAGTTGGGCATGATCACAAAATCCCCCAGTGATGTAGGCATCCTTCAGAAGGGACTGATTCAGACAACTGATTGGTGCCAGAGCATGACCAGAAGCTAACTGAAAAAAAAAATGCATAATAACCTCTTTGGGAAATCAAATATCCATGCAAATTACATTAATAGCACACCCCTAAGAGTAGACTCAGAGGTGAGAGATCTAGGTACACAGATAGAAGACTGAACTTTGACTGCCATGTGTCCACAGTGGTGAGAAAGTCTTTCTATGTGGCACAGCTTATAAGGAAAGACATTGCATTTAGATCCAAAGAAGTTAGACTCCCACTATACTCTGCCCTCATCAGACCATTAAGTAAGTACAATACACCTTTTGGCATTTACTTGATCAGGCACTTGCAAACAGCTGAAGCAGGCTTAGAGGTTCCTCACAAAGAAAATACGAGGTGTAAATAACATGTCCTATGAGGGAAAGACTAAAAGCTGTATCACTTTACTCTGTCTCCTATGGAATATTAAGGGGTGATCTATGTCTAACCTGTAAGGCAGTCACAAACCTAGCCCTAATGAAACTCTTGCACATTCACAAGACAAACTGCAGGAGGGTCACCCAATCTATGGATCTAAACCTGGTCTGTGACACAGACAAAACATGCTGGAGAGACAGACAATTGTCTCAGAGATTACCCATTCTCTGGAACAGGTTCCCGGGCCCTCTTCAAACAAAGTTTGGATCAACGGATGGGGAATCCTAAATTCACTCCTGGGGTGGCACCCATGTCCCTTATGGACAGTGGCAGTCTGTAAAATAGTCAAAGGTACAGGCACAGACATATGTCATCCTCTACCCACTAGGGATCAAAAAACAGGTAATAATGGCTAGACTAGTAAGGGCTCTCAAGCCATTAGCCTAGTAATCTCCTATGAACTGATTAATGTCTATAAAGCAAAGAGAACACACTACAAAAGACTGCTTTTTATGTGACACAGATTACAGGAAAAGATAACATTTTTACCAGGAAATCTTCAGTCTATAGAAAAAGGCATCATTTTCCAAAAGAGACGTTAGGGAAAAAAGACAAGGGGCAGGTGTAAAGGAAGAAATCAAAACTGAACATGGAAGGACTGAAGAACATTACTGTAAGAAAAAAAGAGGAGAAAGACAGAAACTGACAATATGGCTGAATCTGTGGTTGTACAAAGCCAGCTGGATGAGAAATGTATGCTTGCAAATGTAATAAACAATGAAAACAAAAGAATCAATAAGACTAATGGTGATGAAAATCATTCCTTTGTAATAATTCATAGAGCAGGTATTACTGAATTAGAAATTCAGATCTGGTCAGAAAAGATATCCTTGTAATTGAAGATTCAATTACCAGTGGGACTGATACTTGCAGTTGCAGCGAAGATAATGGTCATCAAACAGTGTTATGCCTGCCAGTAGCAAAAATAAGAGGATGTGAGAAAGGCCTTAGAATGCTTTAATGGAAATATGAATCTGTTTATATTCATGTTGGTACAAACAATCTTATCCAGAAGGAGACTCTGACTGTTAATACGGAACTTACACCCCTCTTAGATAGCAGAGCATGTACAGGTCTTGGGATGTATTTTTCATAAATCACATATAGAAGAGAGAGTCAGGTCATCATGAATGAAAAGGAGTTTTTGGGTAAATACCTACGTGAAAAAAATTTCCCTTTTAAAAAATAGAAATGTACAGAGCATCAGAGCTAAATTTGGGGCACACGAGTGGATGGCGTGCACTTGTCAAGATCAGGGAGGAGAGTTTTTGCTGCAGATATTTTACAATATTTGAATGATTTTTGCAGGGTCGAAAATTTAACAGTTCGCAGACAGCAACATGTGATGCATCTCTGATGGTTGTTAATGCTAGGACCATTAAAGTTTTTTTTTTTATTGGAAAATTTGCTATGTTCCCACAAGACTGATGTTATTGACTGTGAAACACTATTAAAGAACAATGACTGGAAATAGTTCTATCAGGGTATAAATATTTTCACTGTTCTGTTAGGGTATAAATATTTTCACTGTAACAAAAATTCTAACAAAAATCAGTTGAGATGTTATGATAGAGATTAAGGATTGTTACAAGACCTGTGATTATTACATGTTCAGTGATAACATCAATGCTGACAACCAAAGACAAGTGCGGATGACCTAGAGCAGTGATGGCGAGCAGTGATGGCGAACCTATGACACGACACACGAGTGTCAATGGTGATACATCATTACATTTTGGGTAACACACCAGCGTTCACAAACACCCGAGTTAACAAAGAAACTGCTTTTACATTTGATGCTCATGTGAAGTGCATTCAATTATTTTGTGCCAGTAGCCAGTTTAACAATACTTCCGCAGAAGTAAAGAAGTTATTAACCTCAAAGACTATTTCGGTATACTCTCTCGATACAGTCTGCAAATGGCAGTGCTGACATTATTTTCTCTTCATGGTTACACTTCTGCAAAGGGCAAGTAGTCTGCATTTCTAAGCGTGTGCTGTTTTACACACCTCTCAGCTGTCCTTCTTAATCCCTCCGAAAGCTGGCGACTTTTTTTACACTTAATGACAATAATTAGATTTATAGATTTATTTTACTTTAGAAAATGTACATTAATTCATGTTCATTTTTTCTGTTAGCATCTCAGATTAAGAGTATTCGTAGTTTAAAACTATCCATGTCTCTTACTTCTAGATTTATCCCCTGATTCTGTTGAGATTTATCCCTGATGTATTGAGAGCTATGCCGTTTTATTTTTATTTGTTATTTTTTATTTACTTTTGTTGGGGAGGGTGACATGCCAGCAGAGTAAAGATAAGCATATTCTGTTGCCATCAATGACCTAGAGCAGGGGTGGGCAAACTTTTTGATTCGTGGGCCACATTGAGTTCTAACATTTGACAAAGGGGCCGGAACAGGAGCAGATAGATGGCATGCTTTGAAAACATCACCTCATTGGGGGAAAAATACACATCTTGGGATATGGAGAAAACATGTGCTTTAATTTCCAATGAAAATGAAGAAAAGCATTACAATAAAATCTCTGACTTCGAAATGAGTCTTTAAACACTGAAAATCAAATAAATGACCGTTTTATTTTAAAGCACTGAAAGTTCTGTTATCCTTCAGGATATCACCATCACTCTCCTCCTGACTGTCTTTTTTTTCAAAAATGGTAGGAGATGCAGATGTACTTGTCCTGTTCCTTTTATTCTATTTGTTTCCCCGGTGCCAAAAGTCAACAACGACCAGTGCAAGGACGAAACAGTTGCAGCAAGTCAGTCTGTGAAGCGTTATATTTGATCTGTGCGCACTGTTTATTTTAACAAGCTTACTCCAGGGAAGCTTCATGTTTTCGATGGCAGCAGACACCCGTTCAAACAAGTCCTCTCCCCGTGTTTGTCCTTTCAGAGACTCCATTGTCAAAAACTCCTCTGTTATTTCAAAAGTTTCGTTGATTCCTCGGATAAAAATGAGGAGCTGAGCAGTGTCTTTGACATCGTTGCTTTCATCCAGTGCTAAAGAATAAAAAGTGAATGACTTCGCCTTTTTGTTTAATCTGCTGGTGATATCTTCATCTATTAGTTCCACGGAGTCACTGTCCGCCGTGATAAACTGATTTTTCAAATTTGTCTTTGGTCTCCGGGCACAAAATACCTGCTGTCTCTACCATACATTCTTTTAAAACTCGCCCTCAGACAGTGGTTTGCTGGCCTTTGCTATTTTGAATGAAAGCATAAAACTGGCCTTGGTACTTGACTCTTGAATGGCAGTTTGACGGTGAAAAAAACTTTGCTGAACCTTCAAATTAGCTGCCACCTTCTCAGCAGCAGCTTCCCGTTCTTTTGTTGAGAGCTTGCTAGCATAATTAGCGTGCTTTGTGGCAAAGTGACGGCTAATATTATACTCTTTAAAAACCGCCACAGTTTCTTGGCATATCAGGCAAACAGCAGATGATCGGTGTTCAGTGAAAAAATATTTAGTTGTCCACTCCTTATTGAACACTCGACATTCTCTGTCCACTTTCCTTTTCTTGGGTCCGCTCATCTTCATAGAGGGGCGGTGGGTCAAAGGGTAAAGTGCAAACGTGGAGTAATAGGCCTACGCTTCACCTCAACAAAGCCAATATATCTAGAGTGCGCCATCTAGTGAGGAAACATCAGAATTGCAGGGGAAATAAAACATTAACAAGGTTAATTAAATAAATTTTTTCAAGTTTGGCGGGCCGAACCAAAACGTTTAACGGGCCGCATGTGGCCCCCGGGCCGTAGTTTGCCCATGCCTGACCTAGAGGAATTTGCATTTCTTGGAGGAAATACAGGAGTGAGAAATAATAGGGACTGGGGACTTAAATTTACCCGAAACAGGTCGGAATGTTATCGATTCAAAAACATAAGTAAGGAAATTATTTACAATGTATACTCTGGAACAAAAATTGCTTCAGATTCTAAAAAAGCCTACCAGGTAATAGAGCATACTAGACATTGTCTGTGTTCTTAAAGATATTACTATTACTTCATGTCAAGTTTACTACTGCTGATGTGTAGTGATCATGGAGTTATAAAGGTTAATTTATTGCTAGATAATTCAGCCAAACTGACATCTAAATCGATGCACAGAAGAATAACAACAGATTATATGGAAGCAAAACAGTCACTATATGCAAAACTAACTAGAGTAATGGCTTCAGGGGAAAAACTACAGAAGGAATGTAGAAAGTTGTGAAAGAGAAATTGAATACAAAAAAATATATAAAAAAATGTTTAACATCATGATCTAGGAACACAATGTCAGGAGGATACATTTCCATAACAAGATACTTGATTAATATGAGAGACAAAAAATATATAAGAAATGGAAGAGCTTGAACTACGACTTTGAAAACTGAAGTAAAGAAGCTGGATAGACAAATTAAACACAGTGTAACACAAGATCAAGAAAAATTGAAGAAAAGTTATATAAAGATATTGAGCATAATAGGAAACTACTTTATAGATATGCAACATGTGGTAGGAGTAAAGATATACAAATTGATAAACCATGTCTAGATTCTAAAATTTATTCTCAGCCTGAACAGATTATAGATACATGTACAAAAACTTATGCACACAGTTTGGCTCCACAAAGGGGGTGATAAATTATACTAGTGATACCCAGGTAACCTCAAATAATGAAATAAACTTAAATTATATTGAAAAAGAACTATGCAAACTGGATCCAAACAAAACACAGGGAGGAAACGGGATTAGTAATAATGACCTGAGAACACTACTTAAAGTACCAATATATCTGTTATTTACTAGGTCGTATAAATATGGGGAGATTCCTCAAGATAGGACACATGCACTTGTTTAGCCTATCTTTAAGGGAAAGGAAAGCAGGTCAAACCCTGAGTCATGCAGACATATAATTTTATTTTCATATTTTGGAAATATAATGGAGAAAGTTGTATTGGATAAAATATTGTTAGAAATGGAAAGGTTGGAACTGGATTGTTAGAAATGGAAAGGTTGGAACTGGAAACCATGCATCAGCATGCATATGTTAAAAATAGATCTATTCCACATGCAATATGATGTTCTATAACAATATAATAGTTTTGAATGAAAAATGTTGCTGTAATGTAATTTATATAGATTTAAATTCAGATTTGATATGGTCACACACAAAACAAAGATTGATAAATTAGAACAACTAGGCATTGTTGTACTCAGTAGGATGGAGGATAGCTGTATGGCTTATAAATAGGACATGGCAAGTATCATATAACAACTGGACAGGTGAAATTCGAGGTTACAGTCAGGGTGTCCTACAGGGCTCTCTATCTTAAGCCCATACTTGCTTAGATTGTATCTGTCAGATCTATCTTTTTCATCTGAGGTGTTCTACAGCCTGTATGTAGATGACCTGAAAACAGGTAAACTGATTACAGTTACTGATAGGGGATGTCTGCAAAAGAAAGTACAGTTGTGTCCCACTTACTATAATTGTAGATATTCAAATAGATCAATGTTGCAATACTATTCCTTGGGACTTCCTGCCATGCAGAAACCAGTGATTGGCCCAATTTCCAGAGTCTTAGCGTCATCTCAAGCCAACAGATGCTCAATGGCCAACTTCCGGATGTCAGGGTGTTAGGACGACGCCCACTGGCATCATCTTCAGGTCTTTCTAAGCCAAGGAAAGCAGTTTGATGCCCAAGGACAGCTCAGCCTCCCCAGCTGTCTGGTGTTGAATATGAATGCAAAAGAGAAGGAAACATAGGCATACTTGGGATAAACCAAAGTGATTATACATAGATGCAGAAGAGGTGGTTTCTGCATAACTGAGAGGTGGGGGGGGGATATGTACTGCAACAATGATCTACTCAAACATCTACAATTATGGTAAGTGGGACACAACTGTCCTGTGCTCTTCATAGTCCGTTTTGCACTACTAATCCTTGGGAAGATTTCCAAAGCTACTCTTAGGGTGGAGGAGATTACTGTAAGATTAGGAAATAATATTTTGTAGGATGACAGAGGTGAACCCTGCCCTGGCTCTGGAGACCTGTCCTAAATGAGTGTTTTGTAAAGGTGTGAACAGAATTCCAAGTGGCTGTCTCTAGGATGGTCTGAGTGGGACCTCCTCCTTTGTGGAAAATAGTGGTAGCTGCCCCATGCCTGGTGGAATAGGCTGTGATGTGGCCAGGTACAGGCTTTCCATGGTTTATTTAACAGAACCTGATGCAGTTTGCAATCCATTTAGAGATGGTTTGCTTTTAGACAGACTTGCCTTTTTTCCCTTCTGCAAAGGATACCAACAACTGGTCTGTCTTGTCTATAGTCTTTGTTCTGTCCAGGTAATACCTGATCTGCCTGTGGACATCCAGTAAGTGGAGGATTCTTTCTTTGTTCTGTGGGTTTGGGAAGAAGATGGGCAGATGGATAGCCTTGTTAAGGCTGAGCCCTGAAACCACCTTGAGCATGAATGATGGGATTTGTTTTTGGGGTTTACCTGTCCCTGTAGAAGATAGTGAGGGGCTTTATACATGAGAGCTTGCAGCTCAGAGACTATAGCTATAAGGAAGGTGGTCTTACAGGTGAGCATCCCGAGAGGAACAGTAGTAGCCGGCTCAAAAGGTGGCAGGGTTAGTTTTTCCAAAATGTACTTTAGGTCCCACGCTTGAATGGGGTCCCTTCTGGGAGGTCTCAAGTGAATCATCCCTTTTAAAAACAGTTTCATTTGAGGGTGAGAGAAAAGTGGTGAAGTAATCTACAAGCAAGATTAGAATAGTAGAAGCAAGGACCTTTATGGTGGAAAACGAAAGGCCCTGGTCAAGCACGTGTGAAAGGTAAAGCAGTACTGAACTGACATCTACTTGAGAATGGATAGTTTGTCAGCTGTAATACCAAGTGGAAAATCTCTTCCATTTTGCCATATATGATTTTCTGATGTTAGGCTTTCTTACCTCCATTAGAATAGACAGCACCTCTTTTTGGTAAGGCATCAAGGTGGGTGCCATGATCCAATCTTCCAGGCAGCTACACTGAGCGATGCCAGGTTGGGGTGGAAGACCGAGCCCCTGATTTGGCTAAGAAGGTCTATGTCCTTTTTGAGCATATGAAACCTCCCCTCACTGAGGGTAAGGGGTATGGAGACAGAATGAGCTACCAATTATCTTGCTGGGTCTGTTGGTCCTGATCTTTTAAATACCTTCAGAATTGAGGGTAATGGGGAAAAGCATACAAGACCCGGTGGGTTCATGTGAAGGAGAATGCATCTATTTTCTAGGCTCTCTCCTGTTGTGTTCTGCAGCAGGACCTCAGCGGTTGTCAGTTAGCGAGAGGCAAAACAGTCTGTAGCGGGGACTCCCCAACAGAGTGGTGAGAAACAGGAATACTTCCCTTTTCAACATCCATTCGCTTGGATCTATTAAGTCCCGGCTCAGAAAGTCTGCAAGGAGAATGCTGTGGCCTGGAATGTGAGAGTGATCCCCAAGTCTTGGGCTACTATCCAGATCTTTCTGGTAAGGCTGCACAGTGGGTAAGACAAAGTCCCCTCTTGTTTTTTACGTACCACATTACTGTGGTATTTACTGTCCAGATTTGTAGAGTTTCTGGGCTTAAGTACTGTCTGAAGGCTTTTATGGCCAGGAAGACTGCTAGCATTTCCTTTAGACTGATATGCAACTTCCTCCATTGTGGGGACCAAATCAGTGGGCCTAAGTGGGCTCCTCAAGCTAGGTCTGAGTCGCCTATGGTGATGGACTTGTTTGCCTGGGGCAACATGATGGTTGCTCCTGGGTTCTTTTTGTATGGGTGTACTTCCACCAAAATTGTTCTTTCTTGAAGCATGGGAGCAAGGGGGAGAAGCGTTTCTAGGGACTGTGTGTGTTACTTCCAGACATGTTTGAAAAACCAGTGGAGTTTCCTCATGTGGAGGAACCATAAGGATACATGAAGTGATGTATCCAAAGATTCCTAAGAAATCCCTGGACAAGATAATTTTTTTTGTGAGTAGCTGGTTCAAATAATCTGTCAGGAAAACTACTTTGTTCTGTGTGAGAAATGCTTTCTGTTGGGTAGAATTCATCAGGGCCTCTTGTTTGGGGTATCATCTGATACTTTTGTACATTTAACGTGAGGCCCACCTTTTGGAAGCAGTCTACAGAGGTCAGGAGAGAATCCAGGGTCTCTGAAGTGGATTTTCCCTGGATGAGATATTTATCTAGGTAGGGATAGTTGTGTCCCCTAGTGTTCTGCAATGTGCTATCGGGGTGCCAAGCATTTTGTAAACACTCTTGAAACAGCAAAGAGACCAAATGGTAGAGCACAAAACTGGAAGTGGGAGTCTGAGACTATAAATCATAGGTATATTCTGTGAAAGAAATGCTACAGAAGCATGAAGATAAGCCTCCTTTAAGCCAAAAGTGACCATGGGGGCATCCTGAGAAATCATGGGTAGCAGCATTTGCAAAGTAATCATCTTGAATTTTGGCAAGCAGAGGGATTTGTTAGCATCCAGGAAAGGTCTACAGGTTCCCTCTTTTCTCGGGACCAGGAAGACCCTTGAATAAAAGCCTTTTCCTTCTTGACCTGGGGGAAATGGCTACTGCAGTAAATCTTTGACAATTAGGGTTTAGACATTTTCCTGTTCCTCTGGAGGTCTTGGTATGCCCAAAACAGAGATATTTCTATGAACTGCATACAGTATACAGTATGCCTTTTCTAGAATGCTGAGGACCCACTGATCCTCTGTGATGGTTTTCCATTGGTTTAAGAAAAGATAATTCCTTCTTGCCAAAGGTCTGGGAGGGAAGGGATGGAGTGGCAGCACATAAAGACGTTCTCTGTGTTGTGCATGCTCACTGGCGGCATCCCATCTCTGTAGCTGTTTGGTTTGCCATCTTGTGGACTCTACCTTGCTGCCCCCCTCCCCCATGAGGAGGACTCCCCTTGTTTTCTCTAGGTGGAAAAGGCCAAGGTTTAGAGGTGTGGTTTCTACTGTATCTCTGGCTTGGGGACAAGCAGAAGTATTTGAAAATTTTAATCTGTTTGCCTTTTGTATCTATTTCTGGAAAACCTTTCAGCTGGAGGTACAAACCGGAACTCTGCATAGCAGGGCATCTTTGACTTGGACTGACAGTGTCTGAGTTCTGAGCCATGTATGTCTGTGGATAACTGAACTTGTGTCAACTGCTCTGCAAGAAGTATCTAAGACATCATTATCCACATTTCAAGGAGTGTCTGGCTACCTGTAAAGCTTCTCTAGCCATGTCCTGAACCTTCTTGTACAAGGTTCTATCTGACATGGAATCAAGTTTTGGTACCATTTTATCGTGAAGTGATCCTAATTATTTTATCATGATCCTAATTATTTTATCATGGAATTGGCAATCTAAAGCGCTCACAGCTAGGGTTGCAGAGGTACAAATTTTCTTGCCAAACCTGTCCAGTAGTCTGCTTTCCCTGTCATTAGGAAAGTGATGCCTGGAAAGTCCTTTGGGAACCTGTTTATTAGATTCAGAGACTACAGAAAGATCACCTTTGAGATTTTGGTAGAGATGCTTGTGCAAGTCAATCACTCTGTGAAATCTGTCTGGTTTTCCTGGGTGTAGCTGGTTGCAAGGAGTTAGGGTGTAGGGATATATCCTCAAAAACATCATCTAGTGCAATGTGTACTGGAGGAATAAACAGCAGTCTAGGAAAAGGTAAGCTTAATAGCTCCCAGTAATGTGTCTGTGTTTGGGAGAACTGCTTATTTTCCTAGTTAAAACCTTTCATTTTGTGCAATGGGTCACCGAAGGAAAGGTCTTCAGTGGGTAAGCTGAAGAGAGAGTATCCTCCAAGTCTGTGTCAGGGTAGATTTGGCGATTTAAATGATCTGAGTAAGAGAGCTCCTCCTAATTTTCATAGGCTGAGGAGACATCCACCTACTGGAAGGCTGCTTCCTTTGTTCGTTTAGTCAGTATCAGAGAAGCCTCAGAAGAGGATTGTAAGGTTTCTCTGGATTTAAAGAAAGTCATGAATTCCAGGGCTATCTTGGCCAGATCCTGGACTTTGGTCTGAAAAGTTAAATCTAAGTTATTATGAAAGACTAAAATATCTGAACTTGTACAGTGTCTCATACAGATATTTAAGAGGAGATTATTCAGGTATATAGGGCATTATAGAGGCAACTACCTCTGGGAATATTTGGGGGTTAACAAATAGTACTACAGAATCATCAGACAACCTATGTAGGAGATTCTACAGGAATGAGAAGTGTACAAATTGGTTCTCTGAGAGAGTAGTTGATGCATGGAATAGACTACCAAATTACATTAAAGCAAGCACTAGTTTAGATATTTTTAAGAAAAACCTGGACACTTACTATGGTAACAGCTGTTCTGGTGTAATGGCATGCTAGAAGGGCATTACAGCCTATGTTTGAAATATGTATGTGCATGTATGCATGTATGTAACATACGTCCAAGCCTATGGAATAAATAACCAGCACAGGTCAGACAAAGTATTTCTTTGACTACTTTTAAGGCTAATCTTGATGACTGAATGGACAGACACAAATTTAGACCAGGATTGCCATGTACAACCCTGCTTGATTTAGAAGGCAAACACTATTAAGTGCCTGAAGAGGGAGGCACAAGCTTTTAAGTGTGTCTCCTTAAAGGTGTACATGGCTAGGCATCATATGGTCCTCGTGACCACTTACCTAGTATTGTTCCTATGTTTCCTATTTGCCTGTGACTGGACTTTATTGCTGTCTGAACAACCTTACAACTGTACTCTTTCATCCACTGAAATTCCTGCTATTATAGTGCCATTTTCTAAATGATTACCATTTACTTACATTTAACTGAGGTAGTACACTGATCTCAATGAACCATTTACAGGCATAGCCCAGGTGAATAAGGTTGCATAAGTAAGTATTTTATAGCCCTGCCCTTTTCCTACATAAAAATCGAAATAAAGAATTAGTTCGCATTCTTTCTTTGTTATCCTCTCCTCCAATTTCCCTACTGGGAAATGCTCATAACTTAAACGGAAGCTGGCAGCAAATTCCTCTGCATATATAGCTCTCAGATTTAGAGCTCATGGTCTGCTCACAACTATCTTCATGGCACACTTCACTTAGCTTTGAAAATGTCACGGTGTGAAACAGTTTCTTTTATCAGTCCACCCGCAGCTATTACCAGAACATGAACATTTTTGAAAGATACCCAGCAGCATCTCTCTCAATGTCTTCACTCAAGAATTCTGGACAAAACCAAACTAATGGGGTGGGGAGGACAAAAGCCCAGCATCAAGGGCAATTTTTAAATATTACTCTAATTTACATTCTCTATTAACTTTTTAAGTATTTTCTGAACAGTAAGCAGCATGAAACTCTAAGGGTCTGGCATTACTGACAAACTTTAATCTTCAGTGATTTACCAAAAAAAATGAAATTTTATGAGGGTCAGAGTAAATACATGACACAAAAATCATGGACATTCTGCAAAATTCTGTGTAGGTGAGAGGTATGCCCAGGACTGATATAAACACACACACATCCTAACTAAAGTACCAGCTTTTCATTTTATACATAGTATGCCAGTATCACCACAATCTTCTTACAGTAACATCTGATTAACAAATCCCCCCTCCCTGTTCTTGGATGTAGTTTAAATTTGGTGGCTTTTGCAGTGCCCGCCCCACTGTAGATTTGATCTAGGACACTCCCAGTCCCATCTCTTTACCGCATTCTACCTAATAAACCTTTTCTGCACTTGCTTTTAGTCCTTTTTAATTTAATTGCATTTTTTCAAACTGTGTGTGGACTAATATTGCTACATACTCAAGTGTGCCAGCTTGCACTGCATATGAATTGTTTTTACTACTTTTCTGAAAAAAAAATAATTGTAAGCCTGTTTCCTACTTTTCCTGTAATTAGTGTTCCAGATACAGATTTGCTGTATCCAGGACTGTTTGTAAGCTTCTGAGCCCCCCAAGCCTTTCTGTGTTGGAGGGAAGCCTTCTAGCTTATCAGTGGGAGTGGTAAGCATTAGGTAACCTGTCTACCACATAAGGAGTGGTTCTGGCCCAGAATTTGTAGTTATTGGCCATGTGAGCGGTCTTCCATCTCTCTCAACTTTCTGATTTGAAGGCCTGCATTTGCACTTGTTTCTGTCCTGTAACTCCTGGGCCCATCTCATTTGCTCACTCAAAAAAAAAAAAATTTTACCTGCTTTTACTGTATTTGTGTTTCTTCCTACTTTATTTTGCTTTTGCATCATCTTAAAAGTACTCAACTGTATTTATTACTGCTTGGTGTAACTCATTCTAAGCCTTTTAGTTTAAGCACTTGGGCTTCAGACCAGTTGTTTTATATTAAGAAGGTTTGTGGTCTGCACTGTAGTGGCAGAACAGGTAGCTTACATCCTTCTAAGTTGGGAACTGCTGATTGAGGTCTCAGTGTCTGTTATTCTAAAAGTGTATTAATTCTGGTTTAAGCACTTGGGCTTCAGGCCAGTTATTTTACATTAAGAGGGTTCGTGGTCTGCACTCTTGTGGGAGGAGAGGCTGGAATCTGCCCTTCTGAGCTGGGAATTTCTGGTTAAAGGCTTATAGTGCCTGCATATTTGAACTGCTTCTTACTGAAATTGGTAGACCTTGTTTGCTGTAGCATAGACTAGATCCAGGCCTGCTGAATCTAGCTTTGTTTGTATAACCTGAGCGCTAATCCAAGCATTCTTTAAAGTATTCAATTGTATTTATTACTGCTTGGTAGTAACTTGATTAAAGTGTAGCTATCATTCTAAGTCTTTTGGATTAAACACTTGGGCTTCAGACCAGTTGTTTTACATTACGAAGGTTTGTGGCCTGCACTGTGGTGGCAGACAGGTAGCTTACATCCTTCTAAGTTGGGAACTGCTGATTGAGGGCTCAGTGTCTGTTATTCTAAAAGTGTATTAGTTCTGGTTTAAGCACTTGGGCTTCAGGCCAGTTATTTCACATTAAGAAGGTTCGTGGTCTGCACTCTTGTGGGAGGAGAGAGGCTGGACTCTGCCCTTCTGAGCTGGGAATTTCTGGTTAAAGGCTTATAGTGCCTGCATATTTGAACCGTTTCTTACTGAAATTGGTACACTTTGTTTGCTGTAGCAAAGACTAGATCCAGGCCTGCTGAATCTAGCTTTTGTTTGTATGCTTGTTGTTCGTTTGATTGTTATTTCCCTGAAACGCTAATTCCACCTAAAACGCGGCTTTTCAGTGCTTCTGTGGATCCCTAGTGATATCTGCATTGCTTACTGCACTTATTTCCTTGTTTCACTTGAAAGAAAGTTACTGTTTGTCGTTTTTGCATTTAAGTTACCTGTAACACATTGCATTTAAGTTACCTGGCACTTGCTCACTAAAGCAATTATGTAAGTCAGCACTAAAAAATTAAAAGCCCTACACCCTCACAAACTCCCCTTGAGTACCTTGTTCCCCATTGGCCCTATTTTCAATTATAAAGGAATTCACAATACTATTCTAGCATGTCCAAAGGTCAGTTGTCAATCTCCTCTCCGGTCCAGCTGGTGAATCTGGGAATCTTGAGGAAATGTTACAACTGCCTCATGTACACAGACAACCCTCTCCTCCTCCCAAAAAATTCCAACACATGTGAGAGATGCAACCATATAGCCAAACTGGAGGCTAAGCTCTCTCAACTCAGTACTGGCGTAACCAGTCAGGAGGAGAAAGAAACCACACTCACTACAATTCCAGTCTCACACAGACCTACCATGACAGTAAACCAAACACATAAACACACAAAAACATACTCGGAGGCTCTAAATAAAAATCTGCCTAAGCAGCAGAGACCTCCAAAGCAGACACCCAAGCAACTGCTACCCCAAAACAAAACACATGCAACACATAGCTCACAAAGCCAGTGTGCCGAACAGTCACAGCCCTTAAGGCTAAACAACACACCTGATACACTTGTAATAGGTGACTCTATCGTCAGGCACACTGACATCCCGATCACCATGCTGAACAAGGAGAAGGTCACGGTGAGCTGCCTGTCGGGCGCTAGGATCCGCCACATAACACAAGCATTCAGGTCACTCCAAGGCAAGTACAAATATAACTCAGTCATTGTCCATGCTGGTGTGAGTGACCTGAGACGTACCTCCCTGGACTACATGAAGAGAGACATAGAGGAGCTCTCTGAGCATGTAGCCCAGGTCAGTATGACCCTGACCTTGAGTAGCATCTTACCCTCACCAGGAATGATGCCACAATATGAAGACAAGATGATCAACTTCAACAATTGGCTTAAGTATTGGTGTCATTCAAAGGGGATCCAATGCCTGTCAGCCTGGGATGACATGCTCGACAAGCCACGATGCTTCGCTAGGGACGGCTTGCACCTGTCACCCCTGGGCTTTCAGATATTGGCAAAGGCTCTTGCTACCCCCATAGTGCCTTTTTTAGGCAAGGCTCAAATGACAAACCCACCTCCATAGGTATCACAAGGGATAAGAAACTAAGAGTAATGCTACTCAATGCCAGAAGTCTAAACCTCAAGATGCACGCACTCAAAACTCTCCTTAGCATGGAGAACATCGATATCTGTGCAGTAACAGAAACCTGGTTCAAGGCTCCCGACAGCACCCCAGCACTACCAGGTTATACCTCATACCATGCTTTTCGGCCCCAAAACTTGGACAGAACCACAAAAGGAGGGGGAGTATCAATATTCGTCAAAAATACCCACACCTCCAGGTTGGTGGCACAGCACGAAGCATCAGAGGCTATCCATGTGCAACTAACAGTGGGTAAAACTGCCTTCCAGTTTATAGCCTGCTACAGACCACCCTCCCAAACCCAGGAACCCCATTCGGCCTTCCTGAGAACACTGGAAAATATGAAGGTCTCTCCAAACACCATTATATTGGGCGACTTCAACTACCCAAACATAGACTGGGAGCATTACTCTAGCTCCAACACCCTAGCCCAAAGGTTCCTAGAATTTATAAATTCAAATGCTATGGAACAACTTGTTACCACTCCCACAAGAGGGGAAAACATACTGGACCTGATCATCACCAACGTCTCTATGCTCCAGACCAGAAGTGTATCCCTCACTGGTAAGATCAGACCATAAACTAATCTCACTGGATATTCATTTCCCGACCCCACCCCCTGCCCAGAAAACCACAGTGAAAATCTTCTCTAAAGCAAATTTCACATTCCTCAAAACCAAGGTGGAATCCTTCAAAGCCCCCGGGCCTGTGGAAAATATGGCCCAGACAGCAGAATCCTTTATAAATGCATTCTATGAACACCTTCAGGAATACATGGATCATGCAATCCCAAATAAAACCAAGACCCAATCCTCCAAAGGCAGACGTCCTGTCTGGTGGACCCCAGCTATAAACAAACTATACAACAGAAGGAGGAAGCTACTACATGATAGAGCAAAATCCCAAAAAGGGAAGGCATCTCTGATCAGTATTAGCAAAAAACTAAGGGCACTCATAAAATCGTCTAAGGCCAGCTTCGAGAGAAAAATTGCACAGGACACTAAGGATAATCACAAGGCTTTCTTTAGTTATGTTAGGAACCTGGGTGGGAATTCCCAGATATGCTCAGAATTAGTCCAAAATGACAAAAAATACACCGAACCCACAGACATTGCCAACATCCTAGCTGACAGGTTCAACACAAACTCCCCCCCCCACCAAAAGGGCAAATATCTATCCCAGCAGAGTGCTGCCCCCCTGACATCTCAGATGATCAGGTAAGAGCCGCCCTCTCCAAAGCAAAAAACACAGCATCAATGAGACCAGACGGTGTCCCAGGCTGCGTCCTACATGAACTCCAAGAAGTGCTAAACCCAAACATAAAACTACTGTTCAATCTCAGCCTTACTACAGGATATGTACCTAAAGAGTGGCGTACAGCAATAGTGGTCCCTCTCCACAAAGGTGGTGCCTCAACAGATCCTGGAAACTATCGCCCCATAAGCCTGACTAGCTTGGTCTGCAAAGCTATGGAAAGGATCATCATGGACCTCATAAATAAAGATATTGGGGACCTACAGACACTGGATCCTACCCAGTTCGGCTTTGTTAAGGGCAGATCCTGCCTCAAACCTGGTTGATTTTTTTGAAACAGTCACCAAGGCCATTGACGAGGGGAAGGTGGTCCACACAGCCTAACTGGACCTTGCAAAAGCCTTCGATACAATACCCCACTCGGGCATTATAGATAAGCTCACCAGCTTAAATATAAACCCCTATGTCACTAGATGGGTTGCAAACTGGCTCAAGGACAGAACCCACATAGTTGGAATTGCTGGAGCCATGTCAGACTCCAAACCAGTTACAAGTGGCATCCCACAAGGCTCAGTCCTGGGACCTCTCTTGGTCGGTATATATTTCTTGGAGGTACAGGCCAACACAGAAGGACTGTGGCTGACCAAGTTCGCAGATGACTGCAAACTGGGCACCATAATCGACTCTCCAGACGACACAAGCATCCTCCAAAAGGGCCTCATAGAAACAGACAACTGGTGCCAGAGCCATGGCCTCAAGCTAAACGTCAAAAAGTGTACAGTCATCCCCTTTGGCAAAAACAAAGTGCCCACAAATTACCACATGGGTGGTAATCCATTAAGTACAGAAGAAGTGATTAGGGACCTCTGGACCCAAGTTGATAGCAATCTCTCATTTGACAACCACGTGGCCAAAGTGGTTAGAAAAACATTTTATATAGCCCACCTAATCATGAAGGGATTCACATCTAGATCAGGGGAGGTCATCGTGCCTCTTTACTCATCCCTCATCAGGCCCATAATTGAGTACAATGCCCCTTTTGGGATGTACCTTACCAGACACCTGCAGCAACTGGAAAGACCCCAAAAGTACCTCACCAAGAGGATCAAAGGGCTCAAACAGATGCCATATGCTGCCCGGTTAAAGAAACTCCAGCTCTACTCAGTGGCATACCGCCTGCTCAGAGGCAATCTGTACCTGACGTATAAAGCCATGTCCAACCCAGAATTAATGGACATGCTGCACCTCAGAAAATCCAAATCCCATCGAGCTACGCTCGAGAGACTTGGACCTCAGCACTGAAATAAATAGGACATGCTGGAGGGACAGATTCATAACCCAGAGGGTCCCTTCACTCTGGAATAAAATCCCAGTCCAGGTTAGGCAGAGTCCCTCATTGACTCTCTTCAAGAGGAATCTTGATGAGTGGATGGGAGATCGTAGGTTTACCCCGGGTATCACTTCTGTGTCACTGTTAGACAGAGGCACAGTATACTAACCTCGAAAAAGGGCATAGCAAAATTAATTTAAAATGGGTGGCGAAAGCCAAACACACTCTGGCTAGGCTTATAAATGCCCTAGGGCAGATAGCCTAGTATGAACCTATGAACCTATGAACAGATGCTTTATCAGCATTATCAGGTTATAAGAACTCCTTTAAATATTTTCCAGTACAGGAGTAGTATTCACTATTTTCTAAATCAAGCTCCTTTAAACTAATCAGACACTTATGTACTATAAACACATTACTATTCATCACAAAAAAACTCCATGACCTTTTTTTACATTATAGATATTTTTTATGCATTGGCAATTTGATAAGACTTTTTCCATGTCTTAACAATCACCAAAAAGAGTTCAATAAAAAGAATAGTGGTTCATGTTATCTTAAGATTCTATTTTATTTGCTGATGAAGAAAGACCACAGCTTTCACAGTTATAAGCCACTACAGCTACGTAATGTGAATAAAAGACTGCTCAGCATTCAAATGTCTATAAAATGAGTGACATTGCCAATACATTTTATATAGATATATATATATATATAAATATATATATATATATATATATATATATTAACATTTGTTAACCGGGAAAGTCCGACTTGGAATGAAGCCAATTTTCAGTGGAGGCCCGGGGAGAAACGCTCAAATATATGTTTTTGTAAGGTGGGAGGAAACAGGAGCACCCGGAGGAAACCCACACGAACACAGGGAGGACATGCAGACTCTGCACAGAAGGCACTCTAGCTGAGAATCGAACTGGAGAACCTCTTGCTTTGAGGCAACACCACCACCACTGCGCCGTCCATCCTGTACTCTTCCTTAAATTGGGGGGAAACCAACATATTCTGTACATGAAATCGAGAAAAACTTAAAATAAGATGCCAGGCTAGTGTGAGAACAAAAGCTTTTCACTTTCTGGTTAGCTATGAAGTCAAAGGTGTTTCATTTACAATGTCCTTCTGGATTTCTTAATGTATAATTCATTTACATTTCAGTACCAGCAGTAACAGCACTGGTTTCTATGAATTTAAAGACTTTTGGTTACAGTTGAGTATGGACCATACTGATATATATTCATAACAGTAGCATTAAGCTTAATATGGTTCTCTAGCATGAGGGCTATAATATGAAAACAAAAACATTTTAGATGAATTCAAGAGCTATGTTTTTTTTTGGGGTGGGGGGGGGCTTGACAAACCCCCTCACATGAAAGTTTTAAACACTCAACTTTGATATTATTACATCTCAGTAAAAGGAGAATTTTTCCTGGAGCACCCTCCATCATTGTGCATTTCTCACATTCAACTGTGTCACTCACTTAAAAAGGCTACAATCCTTAAAAACCAAATGGGATACATCTATCATGTGCAACCACTTTCTGCACATATATTTAAGTCTCTCCCTTTCTTCTGTGATGAAAGGGTGACTTACTGTTCTGCAAATTCAAATTTACCAGATATTCTGTTGTTTTATTTTACTGTCATTTCCTGCTCTCAAATTTTCTCTCTCTGCATACTTAGAAGGGTAGGACTTCCTTGTCTCTGCATTATCATGTTTGCTACTTTGATGATGCAAAGTCAGGTCTTTTCTACACTTTAAGAACCTTCTCTGTGTGGAAGATTTTCAGTCCATATATTTCTAGTTAATCACTGTATATTAATCAGATCAGACAATAGTAGTAGAAGTAGCGAACGCAAACTTGTCTTAAGTCAAAACAAAACAAAAAGTAATAATAAAAACTATATAATTGTACAGCATTACTAAGTATTTGAAAGTAATCCAAGCAAGGCAGGCAGTCTGTTTCCAGTCGAAAATCCTTTATTAAGTACACAGACAAGCGATCCAAGTAAAACAAAAATAGAGTAATAATTTCCTCACAAGCTTTCTAAATATACATATATACTTTTTATCAGGCATGGGAGTGGTTTATTGTGCTGCAAAACAAAGTGTTATTGGTACACATGTTAAATTCACATCCCTTCCCCCATCAGTGTGACATTCGAGCTGGCCCTGCCCTACCTAGTAGCCGTCATAATATATAACCCTTCTGTACTTTAAATAAAATTTATAATAATGTGGTACCTCTTATTTAACCAAATTATTAAGTAGATTATTAAGTCTTGTCATTTTATCCAAGACAATATACTACATGGCTGGAAATATATCAACTTTAGTTCATTTGGCAATCAAAAAATATATATAAATATATACATATACATTTTGCATGTAAAAATCAATTTCTATTTTCATAACCTACTGTTAACAAAGATCACTTTCGCCCTTCTAGACTTCTTCAGGTCTGTGTACAAGAACCCTAAAAACTTATATAATTGTATAATTAGTTAGTATTGTTATTACACATCATTTTGAATAAAGTGGAAAAAAGAAACAGAAAAAAATAAAAATAAGAAAAAATGTATGTATGATGATGGAAACAAACTATACACTTAAATTTCAACTGATTTAAAATGTTTTTTAAAACCAATTTGTAGAATAAAATAAAATAAAATACAATTAGTCATGTAAACAATGTGGCAATTTTCTAAGTTCCAGTGCACTTTTAATTGAACAGTAGTAGTTTAATCCAAGCTTCCTAAAAGAGTTCAGCCTTAATTGCCACATGAGTTCATGTTTCTCCAGAATATTCGGGATGTCTCCTTCAAGATCTTCCATGTCTATGCGATCCAGGATCTAGAACTTAAAACCTGTGTGTCTTTTATGAAGAGAAAGGTGTTTGGCTAGTGCATTATTTTTACATCCAGAGCAGTTTTCTGACAGATGACATGAAATCCTACGCTTGAGTTTATTTACAGTCTTGCCCACACAGAATGCATCATATTTATTTAACTGTGCCCTGTAAATTACTTTTTTAGTGTTACAGTCACCCCCTGCACTGGTTTTAATGATCTTCTTTAAATAAGGGCAATAAAAACTATCACCTTGCTGTATAAATATACAAAATGTACAATTAGTTTCACATCTTTTAGTGCTTTTCTCACATGGTCTAGGTTTAAATTCAACAAAACTTCTAATGTTCCTGGCCTTCCTATAAACAAATGATGGGGCTTCACCTAAGATGTTAATCAGAAAAGGGTTTCCTGTGACAATGTCCCAGTTTTCTTCAATAATATTTTTGATACTGTGATAATCCAAAGTGTATGTCAGGATGCAGCTATTTTTGCATTTGTTATTATCTGTGGAATTACTATAGCAATAACCCACGCCTGGGTGTGGGTAATGCTGGATTTACCCACGGTTGGCGTGGTTTGGTCCCGAGGGTGAAGCCCGAGGGACCAAACAAAGCCGTGGTAAATCCAGCATTACCCACACCCAGAAGTGGTTATTATTATCTAATGACATTATTTAAGAAAAGAAATAATTACTTTTCTTAAATAATGGCATTGTATAATGCCTCTTTACTGTTCTTCCGCAGCTGTCTGGTATTCTGCGGCAGTTCTGATGTACTGCGCGCCTGCGCAGTACATCAGAACTGTGGGCAAAAGCAACGGAGAACGCAAGATCTCCGTTGCTTTTTTTTACTGTCTCGCTATGTTAAACCCATTTAATATAGCGAGACAGCTTTAAAAAAAAAGCAACGGAGATCGCAAGATCTCCGTTGCTTTTTACACACTGTGTCGCTATGTTAAAGGAGTTTAACATAGCGAGACAGCTTTAAAAAAAGCAACGGAGATCTCCGTTGCTTTTTTTAAACCTGTGTCGCTATGTTAAACTCTTTTAACATAGCGAGACAGTGTTTTATACTAACGGAAAAAGTCCGGGCGACCGGACCTTTTTCCGTTAGTATATTGAGGGATTTACAACGGGCACGCTGGTTGGGCTGGCCAATCAGCGTGGACGTTTTAGGGGAGGAATTGTATAATAAACATTTTTCTACTGAGGAGGTTGAGTGAAGGTGCTTCAGTCCTTTTCAGTTCTATAATGGATTCCAGGATGTTTTTTAACATCTGACTTTCATAGCCTCTCAATAGAAAATCATTCTCTAAGTTGTTCAGGTTTCTCAAAAATGGTTCCATCTCTGTGGTAATTCGAGCTAATCTATAGCCTTGGGACTTCACTACATTATACTTGTTTTTTGTAGGATGTAGACTTTTACTGTGGAGTAATAAGTTAGCCCTCTTTGGTTTTCTGAATAGATCAGTGGTGATTCTATTATTGTTGGTGTCCTTGGAAATCTGCATATCTAAGAAAGTGGTTGAAGTACAGCTATGGGAAGAGGTAAACTTCAGGAAGGGGGTTGTTTGATTGAGGTAAGTGATAAAATCTCCAAGCTGCAAGGTGTCACCTTCCCACACAATAAAGACATCATTAATAAAACGTAAATAGCATGTGATATGCTGCATGTAATCTGTGTTAACACAAAGTCCCCTCCCATTTGCCCAGGGCTATGTTAGCTATGCTGGGAGCCATGGCAGCCCCCATTGCTATACCGTTTTTTTGTTTGTAGTGTTTGCCATTGAAAGTAAAGAAATTGAAGTCCAGTACAAGATTAATGAGCTTGCTTAACTTTTGCAGTTGTGCCTGTGTACCCTGATTATGTTTCTTAAAAGACTCCATGAAATTGATTTTTACATGCAAAATGTATATGTATATATTTATATCTTTTTTTTGATTGCCAAATGAACTAAGGTTGCTATATTTCCAGCCATGTAGTATATTGCCTTGGATAAAATCACAGACTTAATAATCTACTTAATAATTTGGTTAAATAAGAGTTATCACATCATTATAAATTTTATTTAAAGTACATAAGGGTTATATATTATTATGACAGCTATTAGATAGGGCAGGACTAGCTCGAATGTCACACTGATGGGGGAAGGGATGGGAATTTAACATGTGTACCAATAACACTTTGTTTTACAGCATGATAAACCACTCCCATGCCTGATAAAAAGTATATATATATTTAGAAAGCTTGTGAGGAAATTATTACTCTATTTTTGTTTTACCTGGATAGCTTGTCTGTGTACTTAATAAAGGATTTTTGACTGGAAACAGACTGCCTGCCTTGCTTGGATTACTTTTGAATACTTTGTAATGCTGTACAATTATATATTTTCTATTATTACTTTTTGTTTTGTTTTGATTTAAGACGAGTTTACGTTCGCTACTTCTACTACTATTGTCTGATCTGATTAATATACAGTGATTAACTAGAAATATATGGACTGAAAATCTTCCACACAGAGAAGTTTCTTACACTGTTTTGTTTTTGGACTCACTACACTTTAGTGGGTTGTTTTGAGACTTCGGGGATACCACGGAGATTACTTGTCTTTTCTACACTTCATACATCATCAGGCTGCGTTATGTAATTAAGTAAATATAACATTTACGCTGCACACAGACTGAGTGCACTATGTCTGCTTATTAATGGAACAGTCTTTTGCATTAGCATGCATTTTTTTGGTAAAATTAACGATAAATTATGAAAGTTATAGCCAACATTAGTGTCCAACTGTAATCGTCTGTGATGACGTGAGAGATGTATTTACACGTCAATGGAGGCAAAGCTCTCACGTAAAAGTACTCCTAATGTCAATAAGGTTGCCAGTAGTACACATGCTGCACCCATCACGCACAATTCAAAGCAGACACAGACCCACATACACAGAGGCACTTAGATGTAACCTTCCTAAACCACAAAGACCTCCTAAGAACACATAAGATATAGCCCAAATGCACTCTTTCAAACCAACACCCACCATCAACACATAGGGCTACATCTTATGGAGCCTCTGCCTCTAAGCCCATAAGGCAGGTCACCACACAATCCAACATTCTAGTCATTGGAGACTCAATTGTGAGACACACTGATGTCCCTCTCACCAGGCTGAGTAAGGAGAAAGTTACATTCAGTTGCTTATCAGGGGCTAGGATCTGCCACATTACGTATGTACTCAGGTCATTGGATCACAATTACCAATATGACTCAGTCATGGCCCATGTGGGAGTAAATGAGCTGAGACATACCTCCCTAGACTATATGAAGACAGACATCACAGAGCTCTCGGAATATGTGTCTCTGGCTGGTATGAGCCTAGCAATGAGCAGCATTTTACCTTCTCCAGGGATGATGCCAGAATATGAATAAAAGATGATTGACTTTAATAATTGGCTTAGTTTCTGGTGTTATTCTAAGGGGGTGCAATATTTGTCAGCATGGGAGGAGATGGATAACAGACCACGCTGCTTTGCCAGGGATGGTCTTCACCTCTCCACTCTAGGCTTTTGAATATTACCTAAAACATTGTCTTCCCCAGAGTTCCTTTTTTAGGCAATGCTAAACAGAAAGTACTTCCAACATAGCAAATCAAAACCAAGAAAATCTAAAGGTACTACTGCTCAATGCTAGGAGCCTAAAGAAAAAACTCCACTTCCTGGAAGCTCTCTTTACCCTACAGAATGCTGATGTCTGCGCAGCTTCTGATACGTGGTTTAAAGCCATGGACAGCACACCAACAGTGTAGGGTTAGAATGCCTTCCACACATTTAAACCAGCTACTTCACAGGCAGGAAATAAAGGTGGAGGTGTTGCTATTTACATCAAAAATAAATATACTTCAAGGCTGGTCAAACAGGACAATGCACCTGAGCTGATCCATGTTCAAATCACCATAGGTAAAATCCAATACCACTTCCTTGCAAGCTATAGGTCCCCCTCTATGACCCAGGAAACCCATACCATGTATTTAAACTTGTTAGAAACACTAACCATCCAACTCAATACCATATTCATGGGTGAGTTTAATTATCCCACTATTAACTGGGAATCCTATAAAATATCAAACATACATACACAGATATTCTTGGATTTTGTAAACACAAACTCCCTGGACCAGATAGTCAATAAACCAACCAGGGGTACAACCATACTGGATCTGGTCCTCACTAATATGGGAGAGTGCTGCACACCCCCTACTGTAATGCCTTCCCTGGTAAAGTCAGACCACAAAATGGTCTCCTTTGAAGTAAAAATAAAACCTGGACCCCCAGCTAAACTGGGAGTATTCAGAACTATTCTAAGGCTAACCTCCTGCTATGAAGTGAGAACCTGGCAAAATTTCAAGCCACTATAAACCCTGAGAACACTTCTGTCGATGCAGAACTGTTCACAGACACCATGTACACGCATGCTAATAGCTGCATAGAGGCAGCTGTACCCACTAGGAAGAAGTACAGAACTAACTCAAAAAACAAGCCACCTTGGTGGAATCACAAAATCAATCAGTTGTATAACAGGAGGGAGAAAACCATAGCCAAAATTAGGAGGTGCAGCACCTAAGCAGGATAAAAGCACTTTCATTAAACTAAACAAATAACTCAGAGGACAAATAAAGTCTACCAAAGCCAAATTTGAGGTAAGTCTGGCCTCCCAGGCCAAGGACAACCACAAATCACTCTTTAACTTTAACACGGAAGTACACTCTTCAGAACTGTAGAACCAAATGAAGCCCTGTCCCTGGACGCCTTATCCACTTTGTAATGAGTTATAAAAGTGTGAGGGTTTAGACCAGGTGGCTGCTGCACAGATGTTATCCAAAGGCAATTTGGCTTGAAAGGCTGATGAGGTAGAAACTGCTCTGGTTGAATGAGCCTGTACCTTACTAGACAATGGCATATTATGACAAGCATATGTATAGACAATACAATCAAACAGCCACTTAGACAGGGTTGTTTTAGCAACTGGTTGACCTTTCCTGGTCTCAGAAAAGGACACAAAGAGCTGATCTGATTTCCTAATGTCTTTGGTTCTGTCCAAATAAAATCTAAGTTGTCTATGAACATCGAGTTTATGCAACATATATTCCAATTTGTTGGTATGATTAGGGAAGAAAACGGGCAACTCAATTACTTGATTAATGTTAACCTCAAAACATAATTTGGGCAGAAAGGATGGATTAGTTCTGAGAGATACTCTGTCAGTATGGAAGACCATGTAAGGGGGCTTGATGAAAAGGGCTTGGAACTCTGACACTCTACGGGCTGAAGTGATGGCTACTAAGAAGATAGTTTTCCATGACAAGAATTTTAGTTCACAAGATGATGCAGGCTCAAAAAGAGGAAGAATGATACAAGATAACATAAAATTCAAATTCCAGGGGGAATAAGGTGTCTTCACTGGAGGCCTTATGTGAAAGGAACCTTTTAAAAAAGCCTTAGACACCAAATGGTGAGGCATAATATTCAAATCATCAATTTCTAGATGGAAATTAGATACAGCAGCTAATTGTACTCATACCATAGCTGCCGCTGCTCCTTTGTTGAACATTTCTGTAAAGAATTGTAAGATAGAAGAAATGGCGCTTAATAAGGGTCAATGTAGTGGGAAGAAGCCCAAATGGAAAATCTCTTCCACTTACTACGACATAATTTTCTGGTGGAAGGTTTGTGGGAGCCAACAAAATCTGACTAGTGTCATGGGAAAGATTACAGAGCCTGGCTATTCAGGGAATTGGAGCAGCCAAGCGGTTAGTTTCAGTGTGTACGATGGGTGAAGATCCCCTGACGGATGAGTCAACAAGTCTGGAACTGGTCCAGAATATGATGATAAAGAAACGGGAACCAAATCTGCCGAGGCCAATGAGGGGCTATGTCGATCCCAACAAGTTTGCTTTCTGTAAGAATTTGGATATCAGGGGAATTTGGTGGAAATGCATAGAGGAGACCCGGGGGCCAATCGTGGACAAGAGCATCTGTTGGGGAGTGACCTGGTGTGGGAATTAGGGAAAAAAAAGCTTCTGCATTTGTTGTTGATGTGACTGGCGAAGAGATCGCAGGAAGGCTGGCCCCATTTGCGTTAGATCCTGTCTGCAATCTCTTGTTTGAGGGACCATTCGTGGGGCAACAAGATTGCTCTACTCAGTCTGTCCACTATTACGCTGGATTTTCCTGGGATGTGCATTGCCAACAGAAAGCGCTGGGATGACAGTGTCCACTGCCATACTCTGAGGGCTTCTCGGCAACGGGGATAAGACTTGGTCCCGCCTTGATTGTTCAGATGCCAGACCACTGACATGTTGTCTGTCTGTATTGCAATTGTCCCTAGAGAAAGAGAGTCCTGAAAGTATTGCAACGCTAGAAGTACTGCTCTCATTTCCAGGACATTGATATGTAGATGTGTTTCTTGATCTGTCCATGTGCCTTAGGCAGTCTTTCCCTGAAATAGCCCCCACCCACACTATCAGGGAAGTGTCCGTGGTCACAGTGGCAACTGGAGGGGGAAGCATGAAAGGACGTCCTATTGTGACATGAAGAGCCGTCAACCACCACTGAAGATCCTTTATCAGGATCATGTGACTCACTAGAAGTTCTTGGTAAGACCATTGCATGAATAGAAGCCATTGAAGGATTCTCATATGCATCCTTGCTAAGGGGATTGCTAGAATAGCTGCTGCCATCAATCCTAGAACTTTCAATACCTCTGCTGCTGGTGCTTTGTTCTTTGATATTAGGGACATGATGTGTTGGCAAAGAATAGAGATTCTTTCTGGTGGAAGGCGGAGAGTGGTAGTTGATGCATCTAGTTCTGTCCCTATAAAAACGATATGCTGTGATGGCAACAAGGCAGACTTTTCTAAGTTGACTGTAATGCCTAGCTGATCGCAGAGTGTCAGAGTAGCCTCTCTCGCTTGAAGAAGTTGATGCCTGGTGGTGGAGGTACGGAGCCAATCGTCTAGATATGGAAACACCTGGAATCCTAGATGCCTCAGGTGAGCCGTGACTACTGTCATGCACTTGGTGAACACTCTGGGGGTTGTAGTGAGACCAAAGGGCAGAGCTCGAAACTGATAATGATTGGCTCCCAGCCAGAAATGCAGGTGATATCTGGATGATCTGGCCATCTTTATGTGGTAGTACACCTCCTTGAGATCGATCGAGCACATCCAATTGTCCTTCCCCAACAAGGGGAGTATGGACTGTAGCGTGACCATTCTGAACTCCTCTTTTCTCACAAATTGGTTGAGTCTGCTGAGATCCAAAATGGGTCTCCAGTCCCCTGTTTTCTTTAGAACCAAAAAGAACCTTGAGTAAGTTCCAAATCCTGTCTGGTCTGCTGGGACTGGCTGGATGACTCTTTTTTTCTAGCAATCGGAGTACCTCTATTGCTGCTTGTCCAAAGTGACTGGATGGAACATCCGGGATTTTTTTTGACGGAAAGACGCTGGGTGGAGAATGGTATGAAATACCCTTTGGAAATGATACTTCTTACCCAACTGTTGTTTGTTATATTTAGCCAGGCTTTGGGGTACAAAGATAAGCAACCCCCGACTGCCTCCAGAGTAGGACAGCTGGGCCTCCCTTTAGGGCCGGTGGTAGGATTGACCAGAGAGGTGATCTCTGTCACCCTGGTGTTGCGGACCGCCTCTGCTGCGAGGGTGGCATCTTCCATTGAAACACCCCCCCCCCCTGCCTCTGGAGGGCGGCTCTCCACGTGTGTCTTGAAAGACTCCTTGGGCTTTCCGGAACCACATCTTTCCTCCCCTCTGACCTTTAAGAAAGGGTCGAGTGGGGGTGGAAAAACGGTCTCCAACGGCAGACAGAGTCTTTCCTTCTTGCTCACACCTGGTCAAAGTCTCCTTCACCTTTGGCCCAAACAAAGATGAGCCGTCAAATGGGGTATTAGTAAAACAAGACTTGAAGGGTTCCGCGAAGGAACAGAGTTGCATCCAGGCACGCCTACTCGAAACATCAGTGGCGTATGATACGAGACGCATGGACGAGTTGCCTATCGAGTTGAGGGTAGAGAGCTGAGTGGCAATCTTATCAGATACGCTCGAAGCTACAGCACCCTGAAGAGTATCTCCCAACTCTTTAAGGAGCTATCTCTGCAGTCTGGTAAAATGTGTCAAGTAGTTCAGTGATCTGATTGAGAAAGTGGCTGAACTGAACATGTGTTTCCCATATCTATCCATGATCCTAGATTCTCTATTAGGAGGATGGATAGATGAGGAAGTCTCAGACATTTCCTTTTTGGTGGCTGCCGCCACCACCATGGCATCAACAGGGACTCCCTTGGTCAAAAAGGACTTATCCACAGGAGCTGAAATAAACTTATTAACCTCCGAGGAACAGGTTCCATAGATTCTGGAGACTCCCACACCCTACAAGAGACTAGATCCATAAGCTCATCGTAGGGCGGAGATACCCAACAGGTGGAAGGTGGAGAACCAAACGCCTTCATGAGAACCGACTTGTCCTCAGTAGGGCTCTTGGACTGCTAATCACCCCTCTGCCTAAGGATTTCAAGAATCTCCGGAAATGAGATGTCCTCAGAGGGGGATCTGGGGGACCCTTCTGATTCATCCAGGTCAGTGTCCGATGTGATAGACTCCTGGGTGGAGTCCAAATGCCTCCTCTTGCATAATCTCTTCCTGGGAACCTCTTCAGCGGGAACTTCTGGAGAGGTCTCACAAGAGCAGGGAGTGCCTTGTAGGGCTACCTGAGGCTCTGGGTTTCCACGCTTGGGAGGACTGGAGGAAACAGAAACAGACATAGGCACTTTAGGGAAAGAAGAGGCCAGACCTTGAGATGAGGAAGTCTTGGGAGACAACACTCACCTCATGGCATCGAATGCACCTTGGCTCCAATGAGGAGGAGTCGATGGCTCCGATGGAGCCGTGAGCTCCGAACCTGAGATAGGAGCCGAGCTCACCCGAGACGAGGGCCCGAGAGGAAAAGTCGGTGCAGCTATCCTCCTCGGACTCGACCGGAGAGTGTTGGCTCCTAGAGTCCTCAGTCAACGCCGAGAATGTCCAAAGCAGATGGAGCCAACGACACTGGAGCAGGTGTCGGCTCCAAGGGATCCACAATCATCAGGTCAGCCTCCTCCGGCTCCGAAAGTCCGATATGGCTCGGAGGAGCAAACAATTCAAAGGTAATGGTCTTCGGCTCAGACGGTTGTGTCTGAGCTGACAGCAATTTAACTAGGCCTGGTGCCTTTAAGAGTTTCTGAACCAGCCAGTCCATATCCAGATCAGATAGGCTGAGAGAGGACCTGGAAGAGTGGAAAGCTGGAGCTGACTGGAGCAATATGGAAGGAGTTTTTTCGGCAACCGGTTCCAAAAAGAGCAGACTGTCGGCTCCAAAGGCAGTGGAGCCGAAGTCACCACACTCTCTGACCTCTTTCCTTTCTTGGATCTAGAATCAGTGGAAGACTTAGAAGATTTAGATGATTTACTGGCTCCATACTGGTCGGACAATGCCTCAGAAAAGGGGTGTTTAATGATACCCCTATCAATCAATTTCCTCTTCTTTTCAGCTAACACTCTTGTGGAAAAGCAATGACATATGCTGCAAGACTCTTGCAGATGTACCTCACCCAAGCAGTAAACACACTGCACATGGGCATCTGTGACAGACATTTTCTGTCCGCAGTCTGGGCACTTTTTAAACCTAGACTTTGGATGCTTGTCTTTATCTTCAGACATTACACAACTCAAGCACACCGAATAACTAAGAGCTGTTTTAAACTAGTAACTCACACAAACATACACACAGCTCAAAAGGGGCACTAACAACTAAATAACTACAAACAGTAATAAGAGATCCAAAACAATAGTCCTAAAGGGGATCACTGACTAATCACTAATCCTAAGGCCAAAAGACCGAAGACAAGATAGAAATACTGAGAAAAGGGGTAAAAACACAGAAAAAACTACTATTTACTATCTAGTACATCTGCTACTAATAATAGAACAAGGGCATAAAAAAAAAGAAAAAATATAACTTGCTGAAAGTTGAAAAAATCCCAATAAAGACTCAAGCCAAGCTGGAAACCAAGAGATCCATGCCGCAGCAAACTAGATCTGAGGTAATTCCAGCAGTGCGTTATGGGATAAGGGGTGGAGTCTCGAGCTACTGGAGACCTTTGAGCTTGCTAGTCAGCCGTGTCGGAGCCGAGAATTGGCTCTGAACCCATCAGTGATGAATGAACGGCGAGACTGAACAACTTCACATCTCCCCCTACTATCACTAGGGAACAGGCCTGTAATGCTCTCTCTAAGACCAAGAACACTGCATCCATGGGCTCAGACAATATCCCAGCATACCTTCTAAACAGCGTGAAACATGACTTATCTGGGTCTCAGAATTACTATTTAACTGTAGCCTCCAAACAGGCTTTGTGTCTCATGAATGGAAAAAGGCAACAGTCATCCCTCTGCACAAAGGTGGGCCATCTACAGACTCTGGCAACTACAGACTCATAAGTCTCACTAGTATTATATGTAAAGCCATGGAAAAAATTATCATGGAGATAATCAGTGGAGATACAGTAAACCTCTGGACACTGGACCCAACCCAGTTTGGTTTCATCAAGGGCAGATCATGCCTACTCAACCTGGTGGACTTCTTTGAGAAGGTCACCAAAGCAATGGATGAGGGCAAAATTGTTCATACTGCCTACCTTGACCTGGCCAAGGTGTATGACACACTACCCCACTCGAGCATTGTTGACAAACTCAAGAGGTTAGGTACAAACCCGTATGCCACCCGGTGTATAGCCAACTGGCTCAGACACAGGACCCAGGAAGTTAGAGTTGGGGAGTCCACCTCTACAAAGATGCCAGTCACAAGTGGAGTCCCTCAGGGATCAGTCCTTGGACCTTTCCTTTTTGGCATTTACTTCTCAGAGTTCAAGGCCAATGTCAGAGGTCTCTGGCTGACTAAATTTGCAGATGACTGCAAATTAGGAGCTGTCATTGAATCTCAAACTGACACAAATGTTCTCCAAGAGGGGCTAACACAGACAAACAACTGGTGTCAGAGTCATGGACTAAAACTAAATGCCAAGAAATGCATAATAGTATCATTTGGGATGTCATCCATCCCTGGTAACTATCATATTGACAACACATCCCTTAGAGTTGAGCCAGTAGTCAAGGACTTAGGGACACACACAGATAGTTATCTAGCATTTGATCATCACGCATCTACAGTGGTGAGGAAATCATTCTATGTTGTGCAACTTATAAACAAAGGTATGGCATACCTAAGTCCAAGGAAGTCATTGTTCCACTGTATTCGGCATTCATCAGACCTATCATTGAGTGCAATGCCCCCTATGGTATGCACTTAACCAGGTATATCCAACAACTGGAATGTCCACAGAGGTTTTCCTCACTAAAAGAATACTGGGCATAAGTAATGTGTCCTATGCAGACCACTTCAAGGCCCTATCCCTGTATTCTGTCTCCTACAGGCTTTTGAGGGGAAGTCTATGCCTGGCATACAGGGCATTGTCAGACCCCACTCTGATGGACCTTCTGCATATCTACAAAACAAATACCAGAATTACCCGCTCTAAAAACTTAAACCTTGCCTGTGATATAAATAGGACCTGCTGGAGAGATAGGTATGTACTCCAGAGACTACCCTGTCTATGGAACAGGCTCCCCCCATCCATGTGATGCAGAGTTCCTCCCTAAACCAATTCAAGTGCAACTTGGACAACTGGATGGGAAACTGGAAATTCATCCCTGGTTTGGCACCTATGTCTCTGATGCAAACAGGTAACGTGTAAATGATTCATCTTCCAGGCTCATGCTTACACTGATCAAGGGTATTAGAACTTGTCAGAGATTTGGGATGCATGGCTAGGCTTAAAAAGGCCCTTGTGGTTGTTAGCCTAATAAACACCTATGAACCTATTTAGGACTGATGGATGGGGTAAAAATATGATGCAAAATTGGCCATTCTGCAAAAATCATGGACAGGTGAAAGGCAAGTTCAGTGACATTTGTCAAAATCAGAGACTTAAGCTATTGACTTCGTGCAGCACTGATATGCTTGTGTGACTGAAAGAGAATTAGCCTTCACATTTGTTTTCACATAAAAGGGATGCAGAATGCATTAGGGGGGAGGTATGAAGACTGGATTAACCAGCAATGTGGAACAAAGATTAAAACTGAAAATTAAAAAAAATACAAGTAAAACTGCCCAATCTGAAAATCATATATACTCTTTTCTCCCTCTTGCTGATTAGGTAATGGAAAAACACACCACACCAGGATGTATAGCAAAAAATCTTTACTGGTGTATCCGGTACCAAATACACCAGTAAAGGTTTTTTGCTATACTTCCTGGTGTGGTGTGTTTTTCATATTGTGACTTTCTTGTGATGTTTTTTCATGATTAGGTAATGGAGTCTGTTGACCTCAACATGATGCCAGCACATAACAGCAAAGCAGAACTTTCTGCAGAGTAGTCAATGAGGGCAGAGCATGTTATGGCTATGGAGAGCATTTTTTGGAAGAGATCTTCCTTAAAAAGAAAAGTGAGAATGCAAACTTAAATGACAGAAATACAGCCAAGGTGAGCAACTGAGGAAATGCATTTTTAGAACAGATAGGTTTACTTTGATCTTATCAGTATGCACATCATCTACTTGGCACAAAAAAATCAAAATTGCTTGTTATATTTCAAGTGTTTTTTTTTATGTATAGAACAACAATTTACTACAGCATGTGTGGCAAAGTGGCATGGCACACTAGTTCATTTCTTGGCTGGGGTACCTTTTGTGTGGAGTAGCCATACCCCCCTCCCCTTCAGTATGGGTTTTAAGTGGATACTCTGACTTCCTTACACAGCTTAAAACATGCCAGTGAACTGGCAATGCTCCAATCTGTTTGCTGATGTGTGTGCGCCTTGTGATGGACTGGCACACCAAACAAGACTAGCTTTCTCTGTCTTGTGCTCAACAAGTGCTGGGCTGGATTTCAGCGTCCCTGTGACACTGAAATGGAAAAAGCTGGTACTGGAGAATAAATTAATGTTTAAGATGTAGAAAGAAACTAGAACACCCAGCAGAAAGCCATAGTGAAATCTACTAGATCTACAAGTTCATTCCCTAATAAAAATTACATCAAACACTAGAAAGTGCATCACCTTGACACACTTTCAAAGACAAGTCAACCCATCCACATTTCAAAATTATACGATTTGTACTGCTGTAGTTGCACTTTCAGTCTCAAATTCTTTATTTTGAAATCTTAGAATTTTTCACCACGAGCTATATAACCTTTTCTGCCCTGCCCGCATCTTTTATTTTCCTACAAGACATTTAGGAAAACTCTTTTCATATAAAAATGTGCTTACAGCAGGATTAAAAGTTTGTTGGTGAAGTTAACAGCAAGTCCTCACAAAACGAGATAAAACAAACCTGTACTGAGCAATGCAGTGAGTGACTTTTGATTTCCAGCAATCCTGTATGTTCAGTCTGATACACAAAATTATTAGGAGTCCAAAGCCGCAGTACTGAAATATCACACACAATACTGTCAGAAGTATTTTGTGTCCGAGTGTGGACAGAGTGGTATGAAGTATCAAATGCTGGTGCACAGACTTTTCAGGTGGACTTGGGTTAGAACCATGAGAGAAAATGACCATCAAAAAATAGAAGTTATGTCCTTACCATAACGTTCCATGTGGAGTGTTCATCTCGCCTTTGTTCTTACACATGGGTTCGGAGCCGATCCTCGGCTCCGTGTCGGCCGCTTGCAAGCTCTGCATCGAGAAGAAGCTCGAGATCACCTAATACCCACAATCCCCCTCTGCCTTTACCTCAGATCTAGTTTGCAAGCAAACCAGCCATAGAGAGCACACACACATACCAAAATTTACATAATCATAGGATCATCTATATACATATAAACATATATATATATATATATATATATATATATATATACACACAAGTGTATCATACAATACAACTATTGCAACTGCAGAAGGAGAATACTCCAGACCAGGCACCAAATTGAACGTTCTTCCTAAGGGTGGGAAGGGTGGGAAGGGTGGGAGTGTAAGAACAAAGGCGAGATGAACACTCCACATGGAACGTTATGGTAAGGACATAACTTCTATATGTGAGAGTGTTCAATCTCGCCTTTGTTCTTACACATGGGTAGCGTCCCTAGCTCCATGATCCTGAGGAACTCACGGGAGAACGTTCTTGAGCACAGTGGAACCAAAGGTTGCCCTATCCCTAGAAACCCTGTCCACTTTGTAATGAGAGATAAATGTATGTGGTTTAGCCCAAGTAGCAGCCGCACAAATCGTGTCTAATGGTAAGCGAGCTGCGTGAGCTAAAGATGTAGACACTGATCTCGTAGAATGTCCTTTAGGTTTCACCGATAAGGTTTGATTAGAAGCCTCATAAACGTGTGTGATACAATCAGTTAGCCATTTGGAAAGAGTTCATTTCGTAACTGCTACACCCTTCCTGCTGTCAGCAAAGGCTACAAACAGTTGATCAGATTTCCTGTGATCTTTTGTTCTATCCAAATAAAACCTGAGTTGTCTATGGACATCCAATTTGTGCAACATATACTCTAGCTTATTAGAGTGATTTTTGAAAAAGGTGGGTAATTCAATGGACTGATTAATATTATTAGTAGAGCAAACTTTGGGGAGAAAGGATGGATTAGTGCGAAGGGATACTCTGTCAGAGTGGAAAATTAAATAAGGGTGTTTAATAGAAAGAGCCTGAAGCTCAGACACTCGCCTAGCGGATGTAATGGCCACCAGGAATAGAGTTTTCCACGATAAAAATTTCAATGGGCAAACTGAGGCTGGCTCAAAAGGGGGCAACATCAATTTAGAAAGTAAGAGGTTCAGATTCCAAGGTGATGTAGGAATTCTAACTGGTGGTCTGATGTGAAAAGATCCTTTTAAAAAAGCTTTACAAAGTCTGTGAGCCATAATAGGCACCACATTCTTCCACATGAAAGTTAGAAATGGCAGCCAATTGCACTCTTAAAGTAGCAGGAGAAGCTCCTTCATGGAACAATTCTGTCAAAAACTCCAAGATCTTGTTCAACGGAGCTATAACAGGGTCCAAATGATGTGAATTAGCCCAGAAGACAAAACGTTTCCATTTACTGGTGTAGGATTTTATAGTGGAAGCTTTATGAGAAGCCACTAATATATTCTGAACCGCCGGTGTAAGGGAATCAGACCTGGCTAGAAAGGGCAGCCAAGCTGCTAGATGGAGTGATTCGAGGGATGGGTGAGGAACTCCTGACGAGTGAGTCAGTAGATCTGGCTCTGGGTCCAGCATCCAAGGTCCCCGAATGCGGTGATGCAATAGAAAGGGGAACCAAATTTGACGAGGCCAGAATGGGGCAATGAGGATTATCGTCCTCTGAAGGTTGTTGGCTTTCTGCAGAAACTTTGCAATCAGGGGAAAAGGAGGAAAAGCATACAGGAGACCCGGGGCCAATCGTGCACCAGCGCGTCCCTGGGGACTTCCCCTGGAGGGGGTAATAGGGCAAAGTAGCTCCTGCATTTGGCGTTCATTGGAGATGCAAACACATCGCAGGAAGGCTGGCCCCACTTGCGAAATATCGTGTTCGCAATTGACTGTTTGAGGGACCACTCGTGAGGCAACAGTATTGCTCTGCTCAGCCTGTCGGCTATGACGTTGGATGACCCCGGGATGTGCGTTGCGATCAGAAAGCGACCCGTGGACTCTGCCCGTTGCCAAATTCTCATGGCCTCCCTGCATAGTTGATAAGACCTGGTTCCCCCTTGCTTGTTTATGTACCAGACTACAGACATGTTGTCTGTCTGAACTGCAATAGTCCCTAGAGGAAGAAGGGGAGCAAAGTGTTGCAACGCTAAAAACACTGCCCTCAACTCCAGAACATTGATGTGCAGATTGTACTCCAAATTGGTCCATTCGCCTTGGACTGTCTGTCCCTGAAAGATGCCCCCCCACCCTATCAGGGAAGCGTCCGTGGTTATCGTCGCTGACGGCGTGGGTAGCACAAATGGTCTTCCGCTGGAAAGGTTGCAAGTCTGAAGCCACCAAGTTAGATGTGATTTGCATGTGTTTGTAATCAGAATTTCGTGTGTCAGAGGTAGCTGTTGGAACGACCATTGTGCAAACAGTAGCCATTGTAGAACTCTCATGTGCAGTCTTCCCAATGGTATCACAATAAGAGAAGCTGCCATGAGACCCAAGACCTTTAGAACCAGCTTTGCCGGGGATTTTTTGGACGACAGAAGGAGAGAAATGTTGTTTTGAAGTGCGACTATCCTTTCTGGAGGAAGCCTTAGAATCAAATGATGCGTATCTAATTCCGCTCCTATGAATAAGATATGCTGTGATGGCTGTAGTAAAGATTTTTCGAAATTTACGGAAATTCGAGGTGAATACAAAGTTGTAGGGTGTAATCCCTGGCCTGTATCAGTTGGCCGGGTGGTGGCAGACAGGAGCCAATCGTCCAGATACGGAAACACCTGGAATCCTAGGCGTCTCAGATGAGACGCTACCACTGCCATGCATTTGGTGAAAATCCTGGGGGCTGAGGTCAGACCAAAGGGCAGGGCTCGAAACTGGTAGTGACTGGCTCCCAGCCGGAAGCGCAAATGATCCCTGGACGCCCTGGCCATTTTGATGTGGTAGTATGCGTCCTTCAGATCTATTGAGCACATCCAGTCGTCCTTCTGTAGGAATGGAAGGATCGATTGAAGCGTGACCATTCAGAACTTTTCTTTCTTGACAAAGGTGTTGAGGTTGCTTAGGTCCAGAATCGGCCTCCAGTCCCCTGTCTTCTTTGGAACTAAAAAGAACCTTGAGTAAGTCCCGAATCCTATTTGGTCCACTGGGACTGGTTGGATGACTCTTTTTTTCTAGCAGCTTTGAAATTTCTATAGCTGCTGGGTCTCGCAGATGGGGCGGTACATCTGGGAGTTTTCTCTTTGGAATGGGGGTGGATAGGAATGGTATTTTGTAACCTCTGGTAACAATGCTTTTTACCCAGTTGTCTGTAGTAAAGTTTTGCCAGGCCTGAGGGTATAAAGCTAAGCGACCCCCGACTGCCTCCAGAGCAGGACAGTCGGGCCTCCTCTCAGGAGTGCTGGAAAGGTTTTCCAGGGGGGGTATCCCTGTCACCTTGGTTTTGCGGACCCCCTCTGCCGCCAGGGCGGCGTCTTCCACCTCTGCCCCCTCCTCTGCCTCTAGAGGGGGCATCACCCTGTGTGCCTGGGAAAGATCCTTGGGGTTTTCGAAACCACATTTTCCCACCACGTTGCCCTTTGGGGTACGGTCTGGAAGGGGTGGAAAAATGGACTCCGACAGCAGACAGAGTCTTTCCCTCCTGTTCACACCGGGTAAGGGTCTCCTTTACTTTAGGGCCAAAAAGTGTGGCACCATCAAATGGGGCGTTAGTAAAGGAAGACTTGAAGGCTTCCGCAAATGAACATAAGCGCATCCAGGATTGCCTACGAAGAGCAATCGCTGAAGCTGCTGCCCTACTCGATCCTTTGGCTGCGTATGATATCAGCCTCATGGATGAGTTAACAATGGATGTAAGGGTATTTAGATGTGCTGTAACTTTCTCTGAGACCGCAGCATCTGTAGTACCCTGGAGGGTATCTCCCAACTCTTTGACTAGATCCCTCTGTAAGCGTGTAAAATGAGTCAAATAGTTCAGGGATCGCATAGAAAAAGCCACTGAACTAAAAATGCGCTTCCCGTATCTGTCCATAGTCCTAGAATCTCTGTTAGGCGGATGGACAGATGAGGAAGATTCCGACATCTCCTTTTTCGTGGCCGCTGCCACCACCATGGCGTCCACTGGAACTCCCTTAGTGAGGTAAGCCTTGTCTTGGGGTGCAGTGATGTACTTATTAGGCTTCCTAGGGAACGGTTCCACTGTGTCAGGTGTCTCCCACGCCCTTCGAGCAATCAACTCCATTAACTCATCGAAGGGCGGAGTGACCCAGGAGGAGGAAGGGCGAGCACCAAATGCCTTCAGCAAGACTGACTCATCCTCAGAAGGGGGGAGGGACTGCCAATCACCTCTCTGCTTCAGGATCTCCAAGATGTCAGAAAAAGAGACATCTTCTGAAGGTGACTTTGGGGACCCTTCTGACTCATCCAAGTCAGTATCGGATGTTAAAGATTCTTGTGGAGAATCTAAGTGTCTCCTCTTACACAATCTTTTCCTAGGGACCTCTTCCGGGGGAGCATCCGCAGAAGCCTCCGAGGAAGAGGGGGCACCCTCCAGGGGTGGCTGAGACACCGGTGCTCGAAGCTTGGATGTGGCCGTTGGTGCAGAGGAAGATAACGGTCCTTTATGAGGAGGAGAGGCTGCTTCTACTGATGTGGTTGTCTGGGTAGACAACACCTTCCTCATGAGATCGAAGGCCCCCGGGTCCCGAGTCGAGGAATCTCGGTTCGAAGAAATGGGAAGAATCCCAGAGACAGGCACGAAAGCATCGACCCGAGGACGGAGCCGAATCGATCCGCGCCGAGGCCCGAGAGGAAGAGTCGGAACCGAAGCGTCAGTTCGACTCGGCCCCGGAACCAGGGACGGATCGTCGGCTCAGAGACTCCGGTGCGGATCCGACGGAGTCGAGGTGAAAGGAGCCGACCGAGAAAAGGACGGTTCTGGCACCGAGGGCTCCACAATCAGTAGATCAACCTCTTCCGGCTCCAAAGACTGGACAGGTCTCGGAGGAGGAAGGGATGGAGATAATGGGAGGCCTTCAAGTTTCGACACCAACTGGGTGGAAACCGAGATAAGTTTGGATAGGGCCGAATGTTCCAATAACTTCTGCACCACACGGTCCACATCGATATCGGAGAGCTTAGAAGAGCGGGTCGAAGGAACCGAAGGCGGAGCCGACCTCAATAGTGTCGAGGAGGGAGCTCCATCACGGTTCAAGACTCGAGGCTCGAAACTGACAACAGTTGAACACTCGGCCCGAAGTCTGTGGAACCGGTGATCTAACTTTAGTCGAAGAGCTCGGAGCCGATGACTTGGGCTCCGACGTCTTCGATTCCTTCGAGGACTTGGATGCCTGGTCAGAAGCATCCAGAGCCTCCTGAAAGGAAGGTTTTAACAAACCCCTGTCCATTAGTTTCCTGCGCCTATCTGTCATGACCCTCCCACAGAAAGAATGACAAATAGAGCAGTCTTCTTGCAGATGGAGAGGGCCAAGACAGTAGACACAGGAACTATGATTGTCAGTTACTGACATTTTTGCCCACATTGGCAGCGCTTGAACCCTGATTTGGCCTTTTCAGACATGTCACTATAAGTAGAAAAATAGTCAAATCCAGTAAAAGTCAAGTCCGGTAAAATTGTCAAATCCAGTAGTGAAAGTCAATCCGGTTGTCAAATCCAATAAGGGGTGGTAGGCCCGAAGAGAACTCTAAGTTTTATAACTTAACGGTACCGAGATTCCCTTATACCTTACCACACACACAAATTATCACTAAACAGCTTTATAACACTAAAGTACCAAGAAAAAATACAAGAATAAAATTCTAAATCTTATCTCAGGTGCTCGAGCTCGACCCAGTGATGCGAACGCTGCAGCGGCAAACTAGATCTGAGGTAAAGGCAGAGGGGGGTTGTGGGTATTAGGTGATCTCGAGCTTCTTCTCGATGCAGAGCTTGCAAGCGGCCGACACGGAGCCGAGGATCGGCTCCGAACCCATGTGTAAGAACAAAGGCGAGATTGAACACTCTCACATCACTTTTTACAAGGGCTTTAATAGAAAGTTTTCCTAATATATTAAAGGGAGATAAGTAAATAGCCAAGTGGAAAGAGGTAATTTCTGAATGTAGAAATAAATGCTGGGAAAGATTTTACTATGTAGTTATCAAGAATAAGTTTGAAAAAAGTTCAATCAAACTGAAAATGTTAGTGAAACATGAAGGAGCTCAGAATATGAGGGAGAAGAAAAAGATCCAAGAGAAGACTTTCTGGGCAGGGTGCAGCAAAGCTAGCACTGAAAAAAAAATTCTAACAAAAGCCTAACACTGGTGCCATGAAAGTTGTAGGGATCACTCAGCTTAAATGTATAGAAAAAAATGACTGAAAGATCTAGATGTGAACAGAGGAAAAAAATAACAATAGAATGGACGCATCTTTAAGAAATTATCATTAGCTATTGGCTACTTGTTGAGTAAGTGCTGTTAAGTATGAGAGCTGTTAAAAGCATCACTAAAGTGAGCTGCAGCATACAGTCAGCATCTTCACACAAGGTGCCAAAAGCCACAATAACACAAAGGACAAAGGACTCCAAATCAGACATTTTCTATTATTCAGTTAGAAAAACGAAAATAACTTATTTTAGTGAATAATAAGTCCATACCTACATCTGACATTGTTTACTGAGTAGTTGGTACTACTTTATCAGAAGTTCAAAAGTATTACAAGGGACATATCAAACT